>NW_009594360.1:12603-71475 GCF_000690535.1 Cariama cristata | reverse complement strand
CGTAGAAGTCTCCATTGATTTCAGTAGGAACTTCAGCACATGCAGATCAATGACAGGATGTGCACCTGTGATGTAGCTGCTAAAAGCAACAGTAAAATATAGTGGTCTGTGTACTCCCAGCACGTTTTTGTATGCATTTTCAAATTGCAGAGGCTTTAGAAAAAAAAGAAATAAGTTGCTTTGGAAATAAAGCCATAATTCTTTGCTTAGGGAGCCATGAGAAGGAAGCAGTAAAGAAAAAAATATTTTGGGGGAAGGGATCTATAGGACAACATAATAATTTTCCTGAAAAGAAAGCTACTGGTGATTTCCTGAAGTGCGTTATTTTTAAAGGGCATGCCAAATTTGTTGTCTGCCTCCTAACAGTTGCCAATGAAGGGTTACGGTAATTTTGCAGTGACTTTACATTAAATGTCTGCCGTAAAAGCTGCTACTGGATATAAAAATTTCTGTTACGAAGGGGTTGCTGCATGCGTTAGACCAGCTTAGGAAAATTGATCCTTACAGAACAGTTTCCCAAACTGAGAGAATAAAATTATTGATGTTATCTAGAGTTGAACCAATATAATAATTACACGTATGTCTATCCTCTGTAAGAGTTGTTCTTTTTGTACCTTCATTTGATAAATTGCCTAGATGTTTTTGGAAACTAAGTGTTTTGTCTGTCCTCATAAAACCTCCTCTATCTCCATGTGTTTTAACTCAGTTAAAAAAATATTTTACAGATTAACTCAAATACTACTTTTGGTATTATAACTACAGTTACATTATGACAGAACTATGTAAGATGGAGGCGTGAAATTTTAAAGATGTACTCTCATAACTATAGAGTCTCCAATTGAAATACTAATACATATTGCCATGGGATCTCGAGACACAAATTCATTCTCTTTTCAACTTTGTACCATTCAATGCTTTTATGGTAATATGAATTTAATTTTAAATATCTGTCTTCAGTTTGCTATTTTCATGTTCACATTAGATGCACAGAATCACATATTTAACCAAAATTGCCATTGAAATCATGGTTGCCATTCACAAAAAGCAAGTAGTTCTTTCTCACAAAAAGGTACCTGTGCATACAGGACACACTTATATTAAAAACAGCTTCTCATAAACAGGTTATCTCTGGATTGCATAATTGACCACACCTGGCCTCAGTTAAGACTGACATGCGAGTTCATTAATATAGTTCCAAAGTAAATTTAAGAAATACCTTACTAAGTGGTGCACATACAGACATTTTTTGTGCCACAGCAACCTGAGGTTCATATTTCCTGCCTATCTGACTGCATTAGAGCAACCGTACAGGAGGGGGACAAATTATTAGTTAACCTTTTCCTTGCTGTGCAGATTTTGGATTCCATCTTCTGTGTGGATGTGTCCTTGAAGCAGCAGAATAAATCAGGCACAGGTAGTTCTGGTAACCCAACAAGGCTTTTCATCGGCTCTTCCTGTAGTGGTTAATAGAATATCTAGTTTTTCCAAAAGAGGTTATAAGGGAAGTCTCATGTGAACAATTGCTAAGTGACACTGTTATTGACATAAAGTATTTCACCTTGACTGGCAACAGGGGATTGCTGATGCCAGAAGGTTTTCAAATACACTTTGTAGCACTATCAAGCTATCTAACAGATCATTTTCTGGCCAAGAATACAGTGGGACTTTTGTCACTTCTCTCAGATCTGTAAGTGAAGACGTCTGAAAGAAAACTAAATCCTCAATAGGTGAATATTTGGGAAAGTAAATCCATTTGGTATTGCTATTGGGGTCAAAGCCATTTGATGTAGGTGGATTCTTTGCTTCAAATAGACTCCTTTTTCATTTCATTGCAAAATATATCCAAATATGTGAGTACTCGTGGTCAAGGAATGAAAAATTTCTGATATTAGTAGTCTGCTTACATTTCAAACTGTAATCAGTTTGCTTAATTATAAGTTAGTATCATGTTGTGAAACATGAGGTATTAACCAGATCACTTTCACTCAAGCGTCACTTGCGTGATAACTAAGCTCATACGCCCCAGTTTGGTTGTACAACTATAACAAAATAAAACATTACTGTTTGTGTTAATTGCAGTTTTGTGGTATTTTTACAGTTGTTTGTCATTATTATTGTCCTAAAACGCATATGGTACTGTCAGGCTGCACAAAAACAAAATTTGGGGAATATTTTAGTTGTAAATGGACTAGTGAGAGTAATGTGAGCATAGAGCAGGTTAGGCTGTGTTGCCTGATTTAGCCATGGTCCTGTACCTGCATGCCTGGTCCAGGTCTGCCTCTTCTCAGCTCTGAGAGCTGAAAGCATTTGGAGAAAGGAGAAGGAATAGGCCAACAATTAAAACTGAAAAAAAAATGGTGTTACCAACAATTGGGACAGAGTAAATTGCTTTTTCCTGATCCTTGGTGTAGCAAAAATGACTTGCATGGCTGAAAAGCCCTGAGCAAGGTCAGGAATGGAATAACCACAAAGGTATGTGTACTATAAATTGTTCTCTTATCTAAACCTCATTTATAGATTGAGTTGATGGTGATCAGTTTCCTGTCTCTGGGACAAGTATGTGGGACTAGTTGCTGCATGCTTTTAAACTTATATTCACTAGATGTCAAAATCTATACCCTAAACTGCTCTTCTGTAGTAGTAACCTGTGTATGACTTGACTAGGTAGAGACAAAAGTCCTTTTGTGCATTTTTTTTTTTAATATTTTCTGTTCAGAAAATATTATCTATATGGTATCTACAACTAGATAACGAGATTATGTTAAGAAAGCCAATAAATACAATTTATTTTAATATCTAGTTTCAAAACCAAGAAGCTTCTAAATTAACATTATAGTGATTTTGAGGATATACCAAATGTCAAGGCTAAGAAGCTATCTTACCAAAAATAATTGTGATGTTGAGGAATAGAAGAAGGGGTAGAAACTGTATTTTTTGTACAGAGGAGAAATATGACATGCTCACAGTCAGAAAAAGTAGCCTTAAGGGTAGAAGGGAAGTTGAAGGAAAGTGTTTTGTGTTGTGTTTTTTTGTTTTTAAAAATAAATCTTCTGACAACTTGAACTATAATTAATAAAAGTTTCCTTGCATATTTTCTGATTAAAAAATTACAATACATAAAAATTCCAGTGATCTGAAATATTTGATAATGAGAATTTTTGTTCGTTAAGGACCAGCACATCCAAACTAACGTTAATTGTCTAAGGTCTTTGGAGTGAGTGTCAGAGGCTTATTTATACCAACAAAGTACCAAAAGGCCTGCATCAAAAGGTGTCTGTTAAGGCACCTGTCTGACCTTCTTCAAGTCAGTCAGATGCTGAGTTCCAATTAAAATGCAAGTCTAAAATCATGTGAGGCACAATATTTCTCCTATTGAACTCAGTGAAACAACTTACAGTCTCTTCACCAGTGTAATAGAGCTTATCCAATGAAGATACTATTAGGTTTTGTTGGGGAGCAATACATATTGTAAATCATGGCCTCATCACTGATTAAGATGATGAAGACAGCATAAGAAATCATAGAATATCATAATAAATTCATTTGTTGTCTTACTTCCATGATCTGACAGTGTAAGTTACATCTCTGTCGCTCAGCTGTTAAGTGTATTCCCTGTACTAGAAATTATTTATTGTACTGGCACACGGTATATCATCTGTCACGTCTAAGTGGAAGAAAGATCTTCCTACAATGTCTTTTCTGCTCTTTAGTCTTGCTATGGAAAGCTGCAGCTTTCCCTTCAGACTACTATAGAGAATGCTTGAAACATTTCTTTTAAGCTCATGGGTTCTTCTTTCCCCCACCACTATATTGGGTACATAGGAGCACATTTGTGTGCTTTGGGGGTGTAGCGCTAGAAATTAATCACATAACAGTTTTTCAAGTGGTTTGAGGTTAAATATAGTTACTAAAATCTGAGTTAAGTATTTGCACATGAAGGACTTTTAATTTCAAATAGAGTTCTACTGGAATTAAAAATCAAAGTCTTTTAAATGTTTGCCATATTAGAGGCAACACAGGCTTCCTACTAATAGTATAAACATTAGTACTATCTTGCTAGTGAACATATTTCAGTGGGTTTGAAGACATGTTTTGTTGCCTTTATCTTCAGTAAATGAATGGAAGATTATTTTTTCCAAGGGCAAAGGACGTCACAGAGATCTGCTTAATTTGTTGGCTGAAGTTTAACTGATAATCTCTTTTCCATACTAGAATTTTCTCCATAGTACCTGTTAAAATATCCTTTAACTGAGAGACTATGTACTGTAGTATTACTGTTTGAGAGCATTGTGTCTTACTAAAGATACAAATATATTCAGCATATACCTAAGTATATTATCATTCAAACTGTACTAACTTTCTGGTCAAGTTATGAAGGATTTTGGGTTTGGTTGGCTTTTCCTGTCCCCCTGTGTGTCCTATTATTCCCTGCGGTTCTGCTTTTAAGTTGCTAATAACATGGGAATTGTTGTTTCCATTTAATGAAATATTAACCAGGGTAACCCATTTGTAGTATTTTATAATTTAAGCGTGCTAAATATAGATCAGAGGCTCTATATGGTCTTTGTCTTTGCTGGTATTTTGTTTTTGTAACTTCTACTCCCTAACACACAATTTGATGGAAAACATTATCTATCTTTTATATTTTCATTTATATTTGAAAATTCTACATCAAAACAAAATGCTTAAATTCTAGCCTGCTGAAGTATTGCTCAGTGTTCAGATTTCACTGTCAGCTATCAGGTCCAATTTCTTTTTAAGAAAAATATCTTATATTCACAATAACTTGTTGTTTCTAATACAATGCTTTCTAACTAGAATATCTATGGGAAGTGAAAATAATAATCTAGGACTAAGTACATAAGGGTTTTTTGTTCTTTATGCTATATGTTGATATTGTGTAAATATATACTCTGGGTTTTTTTTGTGTGTGGACTTAAGCAAGTTTCTTGGCCTCCACTTTTATTTGTATGCTCACAAGGACTATGTGCACATGCTTTTCTGGAATGACTTTGGAGATGGTATAAAATATCTCTGGCCCCGCTTTTAGATTTCTCAATGCTGAGATGAGTTCCTTTTTAACATATGTTTTCAGTGATGCCTTAGAAATTGCTGCTTCTAAGTTCTTTTGAATAAAAATCTTTTATTTCCTTGGTCAGTAGCAGGGGCTAGCAACATGCTGCTTGGGACATCTAGTGCTAATGGTGATCATAATTACCTTCTGTAGCAACTTATCCTCAGCAATGGCTGTAGCAGAAGCTCTAATTGCTGTGGAGCTGGATTTTTTAAATTTTTTTATTTTTTTTTTTACCAAATGATTCAGAATTCTGTTTGGCAAGCAGACTCTGAGTGATTACTGAGTAACACAAGGTACCAGGAGTTAAAAAGTGCCCCCAGTGGAAGACTGGAACATTTAGAAGCTCTGCCAGTGCTGGAGATCCTTACACATGTGGCTGCCAATGTGAGCAAACCTGAAGTAAAACTTCCCGTTTTATCTATGGACTTTGTGAGTATCAGTATCACCAGGAGCTAAAAGGTAGCTTTCTTTGCCGAAACTGATTGGAAAGTATTATAAACCTTAAACTTTTCAGAAGTAGCTGAAATAACTCTAACAAAACTGTAATACAGGCGTTTGAGCAGTTCATTTAATTAAAAATAAATGAGGCATATTTAAAAAATCAGTTTACAAAAGAGAACAAACCTTACCTATTAGAAAGTCTACCAGGAATTTATATTTGCAGTTACTCACAATGGGCTAGATTCTTCCAGTCGATGTTTTTCTTTTTGACATACTTGTAAAATCTCAAACAAATTAGCAAATGTTAAAACAACTGGAAAAAAAAAAGGTAAATGAAAAAAATCATTCAAGTTCATTGATATTTCAAAAGTTTTTATCCTTGGCCTATTTTGACCAAGTGTGTTGACACAAATGAGTAATGGCTCTGTTTTATGTAATTTTCTTTTTTCATTTCTGATTGTATATGACTTAAGTTTGAAACTTAATTCAAACATACTGTTCCTCTCTTGATTGCAGAAATTGTTTGTCATATAGGTATTTCACATAGTGTTCAGTCATTCCCAGGGTGGAAATCTGCAACTGCAGTCTTTGTGGCAAAATCTCTGCATTATTTAAGCATACATTCTGCCTTCTGTTGACATCCCTAGGTACAAAGTACAGTTCACTAATTAGGTCCCGCATGCTCCTACTATCCAGATTATGAATATATACTCAAAAAAAAAAAAATTAAGATCATTTCCTATAACAAATTATAATCAACAGTGATTATCCAGATCAAAAATTGAATTTGATGAAGCATTATACTTGCTGATTTTGCACAAACAAAAAGAATTATAGCAGTCTAGAAACTAAAAAAGGTATTATATCTCAGTCATTGCTTCCCCCTACATTTCTGTAGTGTTTTTTAAACTACCACCAGAAGTTCCCCTCCTTCATGAAAATGTGAAATTTCACAAGATGATGTGATAAATGTTTTGCTGAATATGTAACTGCCACAAAAGACTGGATCTAAGGTTAGCTTGTTTTGGCATCCCATTCCAATAGAAAGGACTACTGATTTTTTTTTGGAAAGAATAGATCATACCTAGGGTCATGTTTTCCCAGCTTCCAAAAAATGTGGTTGTCTTGAAAAAGAACTTGCACGCAGGTATTTGTATGTGATAGCTAATAATAAACCTATGTTCCTTGAATTTTTCTAGTCTCTCTTTGAACCCATATAACCTTTTATCTTTATACCTTTATGTGGAAATGTATTGGTTGCATGAAAGAATACTCTTTGGTTTAAACCTGCTGCCTGAGGGTTTCACTGAATGAACCCAGGTTCCTGTGTTTTGGGAAAGAATACACATTCATTTGCTATTTGCATCCATAGCAACTTTCAGATCTCCGTCTATTCCCTTCCCAGTCTTTTCTAAAGGAAAACCTCTTCTGAAGGAGAAGTTTTGTAGCCTATTTAATTTCCCCTCACACTGCACATTTTCCATCCTTCTGATCATACTAGTTGCATTTGTCCATACTTACTCTAGCTCTCTATGAAACCTATTTGGCAGATAATGAAAATAAAGGGAAAGTCACTTAGCAATTCAGTGACACAGACAAACAGAGTGTAGATCTTGAAACCGTTCTTTCTAAATGGATTATATGTTTGGAAAAAGTGTAAAGTGAGCATCAGTTAGAGGTTTGCCTGTGGTCTTCAATCTTTAATTACACCCTGCTGGTGTAGATTAGTTGTATAATTTGTCTTCTGATAACTGAAGTAGACATACATTTCACCAGAATTTGGTATTTCTGTGGTTTGGCATCTGGTTACTCAGTGAGAAAACAAAGCAATGAAAGTTAGGATACCCCTAGGAGGATCAGCAACATCTGCTGAAGTGAGATAGATATGTAGCCCAGGTGAAAATTCACAAGATACCCTATTATAAATAACAAGACGCATTTCTAAGATTATTATTTACACTGGGCTAATTTTTTCTTGGTGGTACTTTTATGTTCTGTAAAGTAATGGTATAATACACAACAAAACTAAATAAAAGAAATAGCAGAGCCCTTAAGGAAAAGCATATTACAGAGTAAATCGTAAGCACCAAAGGAATATATTTTGAGAAGATTGTATTGAAATTAACTTTTTTAACTCTACTAGTAATGTATTTTCATAGAAGACATAAACAGACAATAAACCAGCAGCCTTCTGGAAGCCCTAAACTGAGTTAATAGCTTTAACTCATGTATTGTTGTTTCTTCATCTAAGTAAACGTCTAGAATGAGTTATCCCAGACACATGTGATATGGCTTGGTGTATCAAGACTTGTGGGTTTTGAGATGAAAATACTGATAAATAAAAAAGATACTTTAAACAAACTTTAGGCTGTTGCGTTCTCCACTAGCCAGCATGAAGGGAGGTGAAAGTAATGTCGTTCCTGTCTGACTGATACTGCTGTGCTTGCAGCACCTTGTGATACTATGCAGACACTGTGTCACCTATACGTGATACTGGATCTCTGAAGGCAAGATACCCCAGGTGAGCTGATCGCTTAAGCACTGGTGAGTTCCCAGTCTCAGTCCTGGGCTATTCCTTGCATTCCACTGCTCTGCTCATCTTCCTGTGCTATCTTGTATCAGCAGTGTCTTTCATAGTCCAGTTTTGTAATACCTAACAGGTTTTCAATGCTGAACATCACTTGGCAAAAGGAGTTAGATTTATATTCCCAAAAGTGTCCACATATCTTCTACACATCTGCAAGACCAGATTGCACAGTACATATTTTGCAGATTGCCAGTTTGCCTGTACATGTTGGCTGCATCCACATCCAAGCAGTGTATTCAGATATTACAGAAATATGGATCCTGGTTTTTGAGATGTCTTTATTTGAATTGTAACTTCCCCAGTGAAGGACAGTGTGTTAAGTGTTTGGTGTTCTAGCCTTTGTTATTTCTATTTTTTTTTTTTTTTTTTTTTTTTTTTTTTTCTCCACATGGCTGTGACTGCACCAGATAGTGGCCTGCCAACCACCTCTGAGTGACAAAAGTCAAGTAAAGCTTTACTGGAGCATTAAGTACTCTGTGTCGTGCTGGAAGAAAACTAGTCAAATCTGAGAACGACTTACGTTTATAGCTAATGTAAATTTACTTTCTAAAGGAAATTAAAGATGCAGATGTCTCCATAATTTACTATTAAACCACTCTGAAAAGATTTAGCACACGCTGTAACTATTACCAAGTTCATCTTGCAGAGACAGGGGATTTTGGCAATATTATTGTTTTTACTTAAATGAGTGAGATGATTAACAATGTAATACTGCAGACCATTCTTATTATTGAAAACTAGACCTGTATGTTACAGATGTCCAGAAGAGCAAGTAATTTGCTCAGTATCAGGAAACAATATAATTGGTTACTGCAGGTATGTAATATTACTGCTCTGCTGTCAGAAGAATTGGGGAAAAAAAGCAAAACCACAAACCTGAAGTTAAAGAAAAAAATCTCACAGAATGATAGCTGCTGCTCACTCTGTTATAGTCTCTATTATATAAACTCCTCTTCTGTTCCTATAATTATCTATCCTGTTTTCCTATAGTTACCAAAATTCCATCTGCAGTTTACATGTCCTGTCTTAACGTCATTCAAATATACATCAGTGAAGTTTATGTGTAGCAGAAATTAAATAGTGCCATGAAAATTCATTGTATTTTAAGCATTTTAAGAAAAGGGCCAAATTTTTTGTAGTCTTTGGAAAAGAGGGAGTTTCATGTGACTTTTTCACAGTTTACATTATGACAATTTCTTGGGAAATACATTACGTACTGCATTTTTTTCTCCAATAGTCTAGGCCTAAATTAACATGGCCTAACACTTTGAGCTATCTTTCTGTTCTTCTTGATACATATACCTGGAACTGAATTTTGGTGTTCTACTGTTACAAATACAGTTCCAAAATGTACGTCTCTGATGATAACAGATTTGGGGGGGACAGAGGGAGGGAGAACAAGTAATTGTATTCTGTACGTGGTAAATCTAAGTGTGTCAGCAGCTTAATTCTGATTCCACTAAAGCTTATGGTTGGTTTGTCATTGACTTCTTGAGGATTAAGAGTTAGACCAAGACTGAATGTTTTTTGAAATCTCAAACTCTATCTAATTACTTTTGTATAGTAGACATCTACAGCAAAATTCTGCCATTGCATTAATTCTGAGTTAGCTCAGTAGTGTCACTGAAGTATCACGTAATTTGGGTCTGGTTTATATTGCAACTAAAACTCCATTTTGTTTGGTGACACTGATTTTTATTTCTACAGTTCCAACATGTAATTCATTCAAATAAACCCCTCATTTTTAATTAAGTATTAAAATCATATTAATGAAAACAAGTACTTTCAAAGCAAAATATTTTTGCTTCACGGAAAATAGATTATTTTTCCTTTAAAGGAGGGGAGAAGGTAAATATTTAATAATCAGATAAATATGTTGCTCAGTACTTAATCTTTAACATATGCAGAAACCTAAGGGTTTACTAAGGAGTGTATCAGTATTCAGTTTACCTCTGTAAATATTTTGTACTGTGGAAGTACGGTTTGTGTTTATTGTGCGGCTTGATTCTGTTATGCCAAATTATATGTAATGCAAAATATGTGTGGATTTTAACTAGTGCTTACTATGTTGTTACCAGTTTCATGGGGTACAAAAGTTTAGAGATTCCTTTCTGATGTGACTTGTAATCCAATCATCCCAACAAAAATACATTATACAGATACATATCTACATGCACTCAACTCATTATCTGCTTTTAATTGCAAAATTAGGTTCTTGCTATTTATAAAATATTCTTTTTTTCCTCTCTTCACTTTCGTCATGGTTTTGCATAGAAAATAGTAGGACTGCATTCATTTATTGAGGTTTTTTGAAAAATCTATCTTTGCTTTAGAAAATAATGTAGTGTTTTTTTTTTCTTTCTTGCACACCACTGTGTTAGCTAACCCACTTCAAGAGTGCGCACAAAATAAGAAGGTGTCAACAGGACAGCATTACGAGGAAACCTCTCAGCCGTACCTTTTCCAGGGAAATGGCACAACTGCATGCCTTTCTGAAGTACCTGTGTGCAGCATGGGAAACAAACGGAATGAACAGAGGAGTGTGTGCAGTTGTGGGGCTGCAATCTAATTGGGGTCACTGAGATGTGGTGGGATAGTTCACACAACTAGAATGTGATAGCGATTGGATACAGGCTCAATAGGAAGGCCAGGCTGGGACAGCAGCATGGTCTTTATGTGAGAGAGCAGTGGGAACGTATAGAGCTCTGTCTTGGGATCAGTGGTGGGCTAACTCAGAGGTTATGGATGAGGATTAGCGTACAGACCAATGAGGCTGATGATGTAATGCGTATCTGCTATGGATATCTGATCAGGAAGGAGTAGGTGAGGCCTTCTTCAGACAAGTGGAAGACGCCTCCCTTTCACAGGCTATGGTCTTTACAGGGGACTTTAAGCACCCCAATATCTGCTGGAGACACAACACGAACAGCAAGACAATCCACGAGGTTTCTGGAGTATATCACTGACAATTTCCTATGAAAGATGATTAAGGATCTAATGAAAGGACGTGCTCTACTGGACCTCATGTTTACAAAGAAGGAAGGACAGGTTTGATATATGAAAGTTTGGGACAGCAATGGCTGCAGTGACCATGAGATTGTGAAGCTCAAGGTACTGAGGGGAGGGAGCAAGGCAGAGAGCACGATCATGGCCCGAGACTTTAGGAGCACAGACGACGTCCTGTTCAGAGATCTGCTTTACAAAGAAGGAAGGACAGGTTTGATATATGAAAGTTTGGGACAGCAATGGCTGCAGTGACCATGAGATTGTGAAGCTCAAGGTACTGAGGGGAGGGAGCAAGGCAGAGAGCACGATCATGGCCCGAGACTTTAGGAGCACAGACTGTCTTGGAAGATCTGCTTGGAAGAATGAACAAATTACATTCAAATGCTAAATGCAGCATGGATGTTCTTCTATATCTAATTTGCATTCTAATTTTTTTTTTTTCAGATACTCTTTTCCTTATTATGCCAGTAACTTATTGCAGGATCATCCTTGCTGTATAAGAGAAATTTTACAGCTCAGTTCAGTGGGAACAAGAGTGCATTTGTGACAGAACAGAAAATTTTGCCTGTTTCTTCGCTGATTGGAAACACATTTCTTGAACGCATCGTTCAGTTTTGAGATCCTGTATGAAACCCACTGTATTGGAATCACTTTTTAATTCAATATTGTCCAAGAAACATAGTTAAGAATATGGTATTGCAATTGTTAATAATTAGGCAAGGTCACATCAAGATTTTTTTCTAGACCACAGGAGCAGTGTCATCTCCCTGCACTTCTGAAAGGATTTTGCCATGAAAATCACCACAAACTGACCAAACATATCTGCAGAAGGTCCTCAGTTTTTGCATGCTGAGCACATAGAAGGTGATTGGCTAGTAATAATAAATCGTCATTATTGCTCTTACCTGAAAGTAGATACTCAGCCAGTCCTGTCTTCTGGAAGATTTGTTGAAATAATTTCACTGTCACAAGCATTTCCTTTAAGAAAATAGTTTTGATCCATGAACTCCTGTGTTTCATGGAAACCTAATGTTTAATTTCTATGGCACCTGAATGCAATAAATACTTATCACAAAAAAAGATTTTTTTCCAACACTAGTAAGATTGAAGAAATCTTTTGATATGGAAGAAAACGGGTGTCCTAATCTGAGAATAAGCTGTTTAGAGATAACATCTCAATTTATCTTTCCAAAACCCTTTACAAGGCAGATGACTATTCATCTTTTGAAAGTCTGTAGCAAATTCAAGCAAAGAACAAAAACTGCCAGGTAGAAATTTCTGTAAAGGTCAGTCAACAAACTGAAAATATTATAATGTGGTTTCATTGTTCGTAAATAGAGAAGGTAGAATTAATTCCTTTAAACTGTACTTCAGGGGCAGTAAAGAGATTGAATTGTTAAAAGTGTGGCTGAATGATGAAAAAGTCAGCCTGATAATCTTAAAACCTCTAATTGTATTTTCACAGTTTGGAACTGTTAAGATTTTTTTTTTAAGTCTTTTTTTTGTAGGTTGTTTTTAAACATTTTTTAAATATATTTTTCTTCCCTGCTCCCAATAGCTAACCAGATGACTTGGTTGCTAGGGATTATTTTTTTTTCTTTAATATATAGAAATCTTGAAGAACAAGTAAAACATTTAACTTGCTTGTTTTCACAAGCCTTACTTGATTTCTTTAATAATAACTTTCCTAGGCTTCATTGTTTCAGAGGTGGTATGCCATGGAAGAAAATATTACAGCGTATATTCCTTATTAAAGGAATGCATCTTTAGTTTTGCATCTGTGTGTATGACAGCAGAAATAGATATGGCTGCTGTGTCATCAGCAGTCCTGGAAATAACAGAAAAGGGGACTGAACTGATAGTAGCAGCTACAAACATTTTCAAGGGGCTCTGAATACCATATTGCAGCTTCTTGGTACATAACTTTCCAAACCCAAATGTAGGAAATGTGGTATAATTTTCAGATCTGTTCAGCAAGTCTTTTGTAATGGCTCAGTTGCTTCTGGTTCTGAAGAGAAACTGATGCTGTTGTACAGTGGATTAAGTGAGATGGGTTCCCATTCATTTGAAGGATATTAAAGATCTCCTTAGGAGTGACATTGTTTTTTGTTTACGAGATACTGAAGATGATGAAAAAACCTTGAATAATCCCGCATGGTATGGTCTACTTCTCCCAAACCACTGCAGTACTCTGTACATTTCCTGCTTTTTCCTGAGGAATTCCTCATTCTCTCTTGCTCAGTTTGGCTGGTGAGAACCCCATATGCTCTCTCCCTGTCTTCCCTCCAAAGATGCCTCTAGTACATTTGATCTGCCATGTAGCAGGCTGATCAACACAGCACAAGGAGCAGTGAAGCTTTGATGTAAGAAAGCTGAGGAGCATCACATCTTACCTACCAATATACTCAATGTATACTGACATTAAAGACCAGAAAAGGCACAAGTGAGCTACTTGTCTTAAAACCTCTTGCCTCATTAGAGGAATTAAACCAATGGACTTCCTGCTGTTCCTGTAAAATTTCTGCATTTCAGAAAGCAGCTAGTGTAAACCCACTACGTTCAGCTGTCTAGGTGGAATCACTGGTGCTGTTTCTGTACTGGGAGCAGAATCACTGTGCGAGATTCACTGCTGCTTTGTATTGCTCAGCTATGCAACCTGCGCACAAACAGTGCAACTGCTTGGATTTGATACACTGTTAGAAATATTTTTTTCCCTTTTCACCCTCCATTGGCATGTATTAGCAAGTAAAACAATATGAAACAACACAACAAAAAGAGAAAATATTTTCAATTGTTGTAGGAAGGTCTTTCATTTAATAGTGAGCTAGCACTTTTAGATGCATGTCATCCAGACCTCTTATTTTCTGTCTTGCAGTGAGACAGATAATATCACAGCCTGCCATAAAGATAAGGGATTTGGGGCAATAAAGGACCAAAAAATGGGACTTAAATTATTGATGCATTTAGAAATCACTTTTTTCTTCCTACGACTGTGAAGGTGAAATGGATAAGTTTCATAGGGAAGGGGCATCCTGGACTTACTAGCTTACCTCTCCCCATACCTCTATGCCTTGTTTCTCCCTGACTGCTGTAACAGCTGGTGTTTTGGTTGGTATTATTGCAAAAAAAAAGTAGGAAAAAAAAGTGTTAAAATACATTACATTGCATGAATGTTAACATGGAAGAGTTGTTCTTTCAAGGAAACAACATAGCATTATTTGCCCTTACTTTTGTTATTATGCTGTGTTTCAAGTATTAACATGTTCCTATCTACAGTTCAAAGTTCCTAATTATGCATAACTGCAAAATGGAGCATTTTGTGCAGGGCTTACCAAGGGGGGACATCCATTCTATCAGCTAATGTGAGCCATGAGATCCAAACTTCATACAAAAAAGTGTTTTTTTGGTGCATCACATCCAAGTCAAACTGAGCAAGAGCATATAAGTGTATATGAACTTATTGCTGTTTAATTCAGTGGAGTATAGGACTTAGAGAGATCAGGCATTTATATACCACAGTAGCTTGCGTTGCCAATGGTCCTTGATTATTTTAAAAAAAAAAAAAGAAAAAGCAGCTTTTTCTATTTTTCATGTCCAGCTTTATAGTATAAATTTTGCAGGTTTCTACTAGCTATAGCATTCATTTTGTGTTGCGTGGCTTCTCCAGTCTGCCAAATCCCCTCAGGTAGAAATCTAATGGGAAAAGTGTGATTTTACTTAAATCACCACCTTGATAGAGGGGTTCACCTTCTGGCATCATACTGTTCTCCTCATTCAGTCCCAACTGCTATGTCAGTGAAGGTCACAAAGCATGTAGAAAGACAAAACCAGGACTTCCTTAGTTTTAATTCAAAACTTCTATGTGGAGAATACTCAGTTACAAAGAGATATTTCTAATCGAAATTGAATTTACCCTTAACTAATACCTAAGAAGACAATTCTAGATTAGTATAAAAACAAAAAAGTAAAATTTTAATAGCATTATACTCTGAACTCTGTACTCCAGCATTATTTAGAATTTATACGGAACTATTTTTGCAATTCATATATTACTTATCTATTGTGTTTAGAAGACTAATAGACAATTTATTCTGAAGTTTCAGTTTTCCCGTGTGAGTTTTCATTAAGGTGATTCCAAATATATGAAATCAGAAGACTTCAGAAATCATGCTGGCTTAATTTCTCATTGTCCTTGTATAAAGCAGTTAAAAAAAAAAAAAAGGCGGGGAGGGAGGGTGGGATATTTCCAATGACTAGCTATGAGGAAGCTTCTCTTTTCTTTCTAGTTGTGTGTTACTCTTTATTACCAGTTAGGTCAAATTTGGTGATGAGTTCTAGATTTGGACACAGATTAAAGAGAAGACAAATTTCACATATTGAATCAATAAATATATTTCCTGGAAAGCACTGTCTTATTTTAGTATATGCCTTGCCTTTAGGTATGCATGAAATAGCTATTATTCATGTCTGTCTCATGAAAGCAAAAGCATATATGAGCAGTTAGACGTGGATAGTCTCATGAAACCAGGGCTTTGCCTAAAACAGCAAGTCTGACTGAGTGCTTACATGTCTAAATGAATTTAAAATCACCCATTTCCCTACTGACTGTCTGATTAGTGGGTGGACCCGGTATGCAATTGACTGTATCAGACCTTAAAGGTATGTCAAAAGGCCCTGTGCTGCCTTGTTCTCTCATTTGTGCTGATGGAAAGCTGGAATGACTCTGTCAAAGCCAGTGGAACTGTGTGTATACAGAGCTATTAAGACCAAATCAGGTTTTCCTATCTTTAAAAGTCAGAGTTAGTAAAATCATAAGAATGTGCATTTCCATGTATCTGGAAATTCAGGTGGATTCCAGATGGTCACAGATGTTTCAACTGAATTGCAGTCCACTCTTTGGACACCTCTTTTTATAAAATTAAATTAATTTGAAACCTCTTGTGTGAAAACTGGAAAAGCAAAACCCCATTTATGGGGTTTATTTATTCATTTATAAGTAAATTATTTAAAAATAAATTATTTATGGGCTATTTAAAAATATACTAAAATATATATTCTGTGAATATATTCTAATGAAGTTCACTCCACTGGAGCGTAGAGTGTTACTTTTTTTTTTTTTAACTTACCCTTTTGGTGACCTCATCACTTCTACAAAATCACTTCTGCTCCCTAATTTACTTCATGAAGAGGTAAAGTATTTACAGCAATTGGCATGATTAAAAACACCAAAGAAAGGGAACTAGCATACTGATTACTTCTAAAGTAGTATTTAATATTTACCTCTTCAGTGGCCCATTGTATATTGTTACTGAGCAGAACTTGGGATGTGAAACAAATCCATAATTCTTGCCCAGCAAAACTGAAGAGAGGGATAACCAGGTGCCTTACTTCACTGTGAGAAATCTGAAATTTGGTGGCATTAGCCATCTCTGTTTTTTCTGGAAGACGTGGTGATGTGAAGAAAAAAAATGCCATGGCAACGTGCGGTAGTTTAGAGAGATGAAAGAAGCATATGGTGGGTGCAGATTCTATGCACTAAAACTCATAAATCCCTGATTACTCATAAATACCTAATTGTGTGTAATAGCAACCAAGGGGGGTCTTCTCAGAGGTTGTGAGAAACTTAGTAATTATGTTTTGATTCCTAATAACTTAAAACAATGTTATGTACACCAACATTTATTTAGGAGAGGTATGCGTTATGTTATTCATTGCCTTTCCTTGGAAAACATGTTAATGCTGTTCACAGTAATGAAGTGCAAATAATGAATGTGGAAATCAGATAACTTACTCAAAAGACAAATAGAAGTGCATACAACCAGACAAAGGGATTAGAATTTCCTGAATTTCTCTTGATGATCATAACTCTAATGATCATAACTGGTTTTCTCAGATATAGACTAAACTTTCATTTATTTCAAAGTATTTATTGTCTCTTTCTTACTGCCTTCTATCACAGAAGATACTGTCAAATTTTAGGGCAAGGGAAGCAGTTTAGTCCATAGAACACTGAGCGAATGAGCCGATAAAGTGTTTTCTGTTAGCGTTGGAGAGATAATGAAAAAGTAATTCAAAATACAGAAAGTGGTACAACAATTGTTAATTTATCTAGAGGGATACCAATTTCTTTCCTTATCTCCACCCTATGTCAATTTTTATTGGCAGCTTAGCCAAAGATGGAACACCACTGATGAAGGCAAGTACATGATAAATGAGAATAATTTCAAAAAGGAAATAAACTCATAACAGTGAAGGAGTGGATATTTAGGTTTGTTTGCTTGTTTGAAATGCTTACACAGTGGTTTCACAGTTTTAGTCAAAGATAACAGACAAATGAACAACTACCTCAGTGTCCAGTATCAACTAAGACCAGAAGATTCTATTCTTTTCATGAACCAGTTGACTTGATGTGGAAAGGTGAAATAATGGTGCTTTTAATTCAGTAGCTAAGTATAAATGAAACAAAAATCCCAGGAAAATTACTTATAATCAGCCAGAAACATGGACTTGGGCTTAACTTAGTTTCTGGTTTAATTGTCTCTAAAATAGGGCATTTCACTTAAAGAAAGATTAATTTATAGACAGAAATCAACTAAGTCTGTGAGTCCCCAGGTCTGATGCCTACTTTCCTATGGATTTTTATCTTTCTGGTCAGCTTTGTGTTTAAGAGAGCGTTAATGTTAGCTAAAACTTTTCTTACGTATTTGAGCCTTTCTTTGTGACAGGAGCCTTTTCATCAATGAGAACAGTTACAAGGCATCTTTCCTTCACCAATCCACCCATTCAGCTCAACTGTGGGGGACTGAATTCTCTTTGTTACTTCTCCTCCTTTGTCAATTTGGCTCAAATTAACCAATAAAAATTAAAGTGGTGTACAGAAAGGGTGCAGTCACACAAACCTAATTTTCCTAAGAAAAAAACTTAAAGACACGTGTTATTCTAAAATAAGGTAGAAATTGTCAGTCTTATTTGGAGTTCAATCTTTCAACTCATTTTGACAAAAAATATGCTCAGGTCTAAAGTTAATGTTTACTTTATATTGATTTCACCAGCAGCATTTTTGTATTTTTTATGGAAGGCTGTCTGTCTTCCTGAAGTCCGTGGCATAGGGTCAGTTCTAATGAAGTCGTCCAGGAAGAGGAGGAGTTCCTACCACCCTAGTGTTCACACTTGCTACTGAACACAAAGATCAGATCAGGCAATGAGAACCCACATACACTGGAGAACGTTGAGAAGATTTCTGCAGCAGGAGATTTTGAAACTGAACTTCATTTTCTGCTGCACCTCAGTTACTGAAAAATGATCCATACTTCCTGTTCTTCTGTGGGTTTTTGGAATGATGCTCCTATTTGAAAAATCTTCGGCACTGGTTCCGTTGTCTGTGAAAGCTCTGCACTCATATACTAGAAGCAAAGTGCAAAATGCTGAAACTTTTTCAAAGAATACTTAATACATTTAAATCTGTTCTGACCCTTGTCTAATACATCTTACAGCTTTAATTAAGAATACATAGCTAATACCAGCTTTATAATAAAACACAGGAAATAAAATTCTCATCATTAGTATTAGATTCTAAAAAAAGATCAAAAGAAAGTAGATGCATGGAAAGTCTTTCTCAAAATAAAATAACCCCATTGTATTTAGTCTGTTTTACTGGGTAAGAGACAGATCCTTACCACAGAAGCTTAGAAAATTTTTTTATGAAAGTACTCAGCGTGACTTTAGCAGGATTGTTTTCAAAGATAAGGTTTGCGGGTCACAGAGGAAGCTCATGTTTACCAGCTGAGTGCATTATTATTAGCATTATTAAGTGGCATTATTGTGCGTAATCTTATCTAAGTTATGTACAGAGATGTCTGTTCTGAGTATCCCTAGCCTATTGTTACCATGATTCATGCTGCGCTTTGTGGGATTTCTCACTCTGTGTTTCTGTCTAAAATATGATAGCCTCAGTCTGATGCTTAATAAGTTTTAAGATTTGTTTGTGAATGATTAATTGTTGTCTCTCTTCAGAGATGCTAGGCCAAGTATTTTTATATGCTAATGTATTCTTCATAGATATTTCTAGTCTATGCCATATCTATGGTAAAAGAATATTACAGTACTTATTTTGAATATTGTGAGTTTCTCAAGGATTAAATAAACTGAGTCTACTGATTTTCTGAATCTGTCGTCTTTTCAGGTGAAAGACCATTCCCGCCTCATCAGAAACCAAATATACGTCAATGTGTGCCATACCTAAGACTGAATGGATAATTGCTTCAACTTGCCTGACCATTGGATAATGTTATTTGCAGAGTTACAGGTAGTTCCAGTTCTGAATGAATGTTAAGAAGAGATTAGAGGTATGATTTTCACTTGAAAGGTAGTCTGGTTATATGTGTGAAAGCTTGATCGAACCTATTCTGCAGGTTTGCCAGTGTTTGAAATGTCAGGTTCAAGAACTTTCTCAGCCTTTGAACAGACTACAAACACTCTGTGGAGTCTCTAAAATTCATAGAACAGGTGATGATGCACATAGTGTCTTTGAATTCAGTTTCTATAACATTATTTTAAAATGTTTTGATTTCTATTGAAACATCCTTTGTTTCAATTACTGTATATACATAATGAACAACTCCCATCGGCTCACATCTCTGTACATTCATATTCTCTATTGTCTGTGTGCCTTTAGGTAGCTTTTTCCCACTTAGCTGGATTCATATCAACAGTTGTGATTGTAAGTATATTCATTTTCTTTACTGCAGACCAATGCTCTTTTTGGCTTGTAGTTAAATGACTGGGATTTGAAATCAATCAGGCTGCTTCACAGAAGTTGTTTAGCACTAGTTAGGTCACGTTCCTTGTGCATAACGAGGCACTGAACAAGTTAAGTTTAAATCGATTTTTTTGTCAATACAAAACAAGAACCAACCTGATATAACATTTATTCCTTATACCCCTTTCTTTTTAAAACAAATACCTATGAGAAGCGTTTCAATAACACTTACTGCTCACACAATTGTTATTGTACTAAGAGCCATTTCATTTTACAGTCGTTTTATTCCACCATTTGTACTAGGCTAGAAGTTTGTTAGGGTAAAACCGTAAGCGTGTGTATATATGTTAAAAACAGTGTTGCCACTAATAGTAAAATACATCAAAGGATCTACAGTTTTAGCGAGCAGAGATTTCCAGTTCTATTATTGTAGATTTACAATCACTATGGGCAAAAAGAACAAGATCTAGATGTAGCCCTTTTGAAATTTCTTGTATTCTGGCTTTGAGATTTTCTTTTCACATTTTTACACAGTATACAAGGCTTTTTACAATGAAATCTGTCTTACCTGACTTGGAAGTTGGCCTTACTTTGAGCAGGAGATTGGACTGGATGACCGCCAGAGATCTCTTCCAACGAAAATGATTCTGTGATTCTATCAAATTAAGTAATCAGCTCTCCTGATGTACTGCAAACAATAGAGTAGTTTTCAGAATGCGGTACTTTGAAGTATTTTTTAAAGCTCATTCTCATCATAAAACAATGAAGAATGTTCATTGCAGATTTTTGAGTATTAATGGGAAACACATGCTGCTTTTTCTAACTTACAAGAATGATCTAAGAGAAAATGAAATTGAATCGCTGTTAAACTCACTGGGTATGCAGTCACTCAAATTATTTCCTAACAATTTGAGAGAGAGGGCTAGGGGGGCAGAAAGAGAAAAACAAATGCAAACATGCATATACGCACACATATATCTCCTCTCTTTGTTACAGTTACCAATTTTTTTAAATTTAAGGTTTCTTTGGAAACAACCACTAACTGAAGTACAACATTAGCACAATGAGAATTTGTGACCAGGAAATAATAAAAGAAAAACCAATGTGGGCTGAAGCATTGTACTTAAAGAAGTAAAACTATCCCCAAGATTGCTGCGCTCTTTTTTTTATATTCAGTGTAGAGAGTTCCAACTGTCTTGATTTGCTGCCAACAGTGGTTTTGCTATTTCAGCATCTGGAAGCCTGGCTGTTAAATAGTCAATATTTATTATTAAATATGGAGAGGCATTTACTAAACTTTCCTTGGAGATCTTCCTGACATACCTTAGAAATCTCTTTGTTGATGAAAACTCTATGTACTGGTTTTCAAAATTGTTCAGTATATTTGCAGAGAGGCAAGGGGCAGGAGAAGAGATATTTCTAGTTCCAAACATCTTAAAATTAGCCAGACAGATTAAATACTGCTTAACAAATAAAACCCTTGAAATTAGCATAAGACATTATGATATACCTCCCTTAATGTTCAACATTTTTCTTATCAAAAGAACAGTCATACTGAGGATTGATCCATTGCCAACTGAAGTCCATGGGAAAAATCCCATTTCCTTTTTTGAGTACAGACTCATAAGTATTTGGGTTTTATTCCAAGATATACTGAGTGGTTCTGAGTTTTTTTCTCTGTTCTTTGCTGCAGATTAATAAACTGTTTAAATCTTTCTAGATGCAATCTGGTATTTCATAGGCTGGTGTTAAAAGACTTGCCATTCCTTCAAATTTCACAATTCAAACATTTAATCTTTTCTCTTGCATAAACAGATTTTGTTTATTAAAAAAAAAAAAAAAAAGGATTGCATTCCAGATATCTGCTACCAAGGGCAGATTGGCAACTTTTTATTGCCACACGAATACTAATCTTGTCTTTTGTAAAACTTTATTTCAAAACATGTTAATGATACGTGCAATGTCCATTTCTTTTATAAAACTGGAAAAATAAGGATTTTCTGTATAGTCAACAGCGACACACATTTTCCCATGGGTGTGTGCTGCCTGTGAGACTATTTTTTCCATCCAATTAAGTATTTCATTGCGTTTGGGCACAATCTGGGCTTGATTTTAATTATAGGCTTTTTACTAGACATTGCTTTAGCCTATGGAAAACCCCTTTTGACTTGAGTCAAGTTTCTCCATTGTCTATAGTTGTTTATAGTTATATAAATAAAAAAAATTCCCATATGTAGAGACAGATCTATTTAAGGTCCTAAATATGTAATGTATGTGACTTAACACTTAGACTTGTTCTGTAATTTGTGTGATGTAGCGCTGAGACTCCTTAAGAATCCCATTTTTATTCTTAAATGAAGGTAAGTTAGATAATTAAAGTACAGATATACATAGAGTAGATCGTATATGTGGATTTTGCGAGTAAGTTCCTTATTTAACCAACACCTTTCAGCTCGTTATTGTGAAGCCAGTTTTTCCTCTATTTTTTCCTACCTCACTCAGATAAAGCTGTTCTGTGCTGTTATCTGACAGTATATAAGCAATAGTGCTCTAAAGAATTTACTGAAGATGGAGCTTACTGAAGTGTGAGGAATACCACTGTATTAATGCTGAATGTTGAAGAAAACCACTAACCGGTAATTTACCTAATGGTTTTTGGAGGAGAGGAAGCAGCAACTGATTCCTTGACCTTTCTCCAGAATTAGTGTAATGAAAAGATCTAGTGGGAAAAGGGTTTTGTTATTCAGCACACTCAATCTAACCCATTAGTGCATATCCACTTGGGAACTAGGTAGCCTGCTTGGTCTGCAAGCAAGCACCTTTGTAGAGCCGTATTACAGGCAAGCCATACATAGATAACACGGCAAAGGGCCCAACAGCCTTGCTAAACGCCCGAGTGACAGACAAGGCTGACATCGCCTCCTGACACATGCTTTGACTTCTCTTTGCAACAAGGGAATTTTTAAGGTGAGGAACGTGGCATTCACCATAAATCATGGAGAGAGAAGGTCAGAAGTGTGTGATTGTGTATTTACTAAAAATCGAAAAGCTTTAGTAACTTTATTGAGATATGAAACTTTAAGAGTTTTACTGACTCTGCAGTATTCAAGATACCTGTAAGTCAGTCTTGCAGAACTATCATCAAAGTTACCAGCGGAGGCATAAAGTTTACCCACCTATACTGTACTGTGGTGGTTGATAGATTTTGAAGAACAAGAAGAAAATCCCTGATGATATTTTATTTAGCTCTTAAAAGGAAATAAAAGACTCAGCTTAGTTGTGGGGTCAGAGTATTTTGCAGTGCCCTTCTGTGCATCTATGAAGATACTTCATTTTTTTGGAAAGAGAAGAGGAAGAATTCACACTTGTTTAGTTGGGTATTTGGCTTGTCTTTACATGTGACCAGTGGAGGTAATTTTCTTCAGACTTAAGGTTTTGATTAGAGAGGTCTAGCTGGCAAAGCTGGTCAGTTGGGACAGTGTAAAACCCCATCTTGAATTGTAAAGTTTTAGCAAATACTCTGCGAGAATGGAGAGTAGGATTACTGGAGAGTCAATTTGCAGTTTTTTTTCCCAAACACTTCACTGTAGGAACATTTGCTGCCTTCTTTCCTAGTTGCAAGGGTAGAACACTGGGATTAATCATTCTTAGCCTAAATCCTCTAGTTACAGTCTTTGCTTTTAAAACTGTGCTTATATGACAATCCCAATTGAATTTTCCATGAGCAGGAAAATTTCCTTTGGGAGCTCTTGCTGATTCAAGTGACTCAAAACAGCTCATTCAAAACAATTGTACTGTTTATTCACCCAGAAGAACATATGAAGGCTGATTCCTCTGAGAGTTGTGTTACCTTTCCTTGTTTTCTGAAAGTTAAGGAAGCTTGTAGTCAACCCAGATACCTTGAGTTCAGAGCTAGGAGACACAGCCTTTTTCTCTGTCCATGAAGTTTGCTGGAAAATGGCTATGCGTCTTACTCTTCCCTTCCCAGTTTGGGATTTTTCTGTCTAAGAGACTGATACCTCTGTGAGATGTACCACAATCAATTTCTGCCAACTTTGTCAAAAATAGACTAACTTAGTTTAGGGAAGTAAATAATGGTTGAAAAACAAGCAGTCAATTTTAATTTCTTATCAGGATATTTTTTGGTAACCTAAATCTAGAATTAGGAGTCTTAAGAGTAGGCTGAAAAAACCAAAAAAATATTAGACATAGATTTAATCTACTATAGTTACTAAAACGATGTTTATTTTAGTGAAGAGACTGCAGAGGCATGTGTCTGGATACTTTTCAGGTATTTTAATTAGAAACTGCTGAAATAGTTCTAGGCATTTTTATTACACCTTTGTGTAATGTAGGGACCTAGATAGAATCAAATACAGTAGTCTGCTGTTTTCCCAGTGTTCACTGAGTTTAAAACTGATCTACCTTGAAGTTCACTGGGGAAAAGTAACAACTGTTTTCTCGTATAGAATTGATTTAAACTTCTAGGTGGGAGTCTAGATTTGCTGCTTGTTGTATTGCCTTCTACTCCCATTTTCTCTTTTTTTTGTTTGCCCTCAGAAAGCCAAGCAAGCATTGGAAGTGAGGTAGAGCTGTTGATATGATCTTTAACACCAATTTCTAAGAAACTAAGATAAAGTCCATTTAAAAGCAAAGCAAAACTAATATTCCACTCTCCAGGGTATTGTTAGAGTTGCAAATCTAATTTAAAGTCAGAAGAGAACCATGGTGTGTATGGTGTACTCATTTGTAATAACCATCTCCTGACTACTACTACTACTACAAATAGAGGACCAGGATGCAGAGGTGCTCTATTTGTAGTTTTATCCTTGGCCCTGCCTGTGGCACAAGGGACTGACATAGGGAAATCAGCTGTTCTGATTGTGAGCTGTCTAAAAATGTTTAATGCTTGGAGCCTGTTTTTTCCATTTCTTGAATATGCTGTTCCACAGATTTCCACAGTGGAAGTAGAAGGAAACGTACTTCACAAATGTCAGGACATGTGCGTATGTGTTTGTTCAAGAGTTTATGCTGCTTAGTTTATGCTCTCTTAGGAAGTTAGGACACCTCTTCTCTGACAATTGAAGTTTTTCTAATGTTTGAGTCATATTGACAGCATTATGTGTCATGCCATCAATCCATCTACTGGTATCACATGATCTTGTTGTACCATCTTAATACACATCCTTTGACTCCACTATTAGATTTATTTTTTCTATTTGATTTGATTTTGGGGCCCTGTAGTATTAAAGATGCCAAATTTCAAAATAGGACTGACAGTACCAAATTTAAACTCTTGAAAAATGTAGTTGCAGTGAGCTCTTTTTTGATCTTAAATAAATCTAGCACCACCACCTGCTTTTCTTTCTCCTTTTGGCTAAAATCAACATTATTTAAAAGGCAGTGCTTTTAAAATTTAGTAATGAAAACCAATTTCATTTTACAATTATTTTTTTTGTTAACAAAAAGGGCTTACCCTTTGTTCTCTCTTCCACATTCAAGTCTAGTGCTAGATTTAGACAAGGAAATGGGATTTCAAAGACATTGTATCTAGACTTATTTTACCTAAACCAATATTTTCCATTTTAAGTGATGAATTTTTTTAACTTAACTTGATCAAAGCTAGAATTGGTGACAAGATGATTTAATACAACTCTTGCTAACAAGTTGTAGACATTACTAGTGTGTCAAAACAACATTGCTAGAGGCATTCTGGTGTCAGGCTGGACTGATAACTACAATACAATGAAACAGCTTTTTGACAGCTATTTATTCTTGAGTGCTACTGATTAAAGGGAGCTTGAGTTAGTGGTGTTTTTTTTTCCCTCCAGATATTTTTATTCACGTGCACTTTTATTTTTGCTCACAAATAGAAAGGTAAATACTTGAAAATTAATAAAAATGAAAACCTAGAAGCCTACGTCTTGACTAGATGTGAAATGGAAATTTAGATTTTTTTATTCTACAGTTAGGCTGTTGCTTCTCTTTTCTGATCTGCAGCACAGGTATACTTTGCACTCGTTACATGAATTTTTAGATATTTACCCTGTGTCTTTGATCACCTCCTTCAGGAGATGTGTATATGATCAAAAAGCCTGGAATTGATATGGGAATAATTATTCTTGTCATTTCAATAGATAGTAAGTGGCATTTGCTGAATTAAAAAAAATATTTTTTTTAGATTATGTGGGACTTGAATTTTATTCCCTTGATTTTAGAAACCTGTTGCACTTAACCACAAATGCTATGCAAAACCTTCAATTTTGGTCTGAAATATAAATGTCAATTGAATTTTAAACTGTACTTTATCCTATCTCAGTTCTATTCAGTGTGTTGATAACATCCAAAGATTTCTCCTGTAAACAAAGAATTTGAAACTCACTAAAACTTTTACCTTTACTTTTCATCAAGTGTTCACAGAGAATACTTTCTGAAAAAGTGGCTGGTTAGCTTGTGTGCTGTATATTAGGTTTTCAAATTATAGCAGCATTACACATCAAAAGCATGGTGTTGAACTTTACATATGAAAAGTGCTATGTTGAATTTTTTTATTTTACACATCTTGTGTACAAGCAAATGTGAGGGAGAGATTTGTGTAAAATGAGATGGAAGTTAGCTGTCTGACAGAGCTTGAAGCCTTGAAGCTCAAAGCCCTGAGATTCCTGAGAGGAGGATTTGTTCTTCATGTTCTTCTCAGCCCCAGAATGGCATAGATAGGTAAACAGTTAATTTTAGGAGTGTACCTTTGTGCTTGTGGAGACATCTGTTATTCATGGGGATACAGCTGTTGCTCCTGTTGAGCTGGAACAGTAGGCAATACAGGTACAATGTTGTTCTACATGTATTAGGCTGTTTGAAGTGTTGCTTTAATACACCAGAGTTGCTTCCTGAAACCGAGCACAATTGCTTTTGACCGGTGCTGTGTATGCATAGTTTGTGATTCAGATGCCTAAGCATACATAACTATCGCTGTTTCAGACACAGTAGTGAAACTGTGACATCCCTAGTAGCCATGGCAGATATAATGTGAGTGAATCATACTGTTCTAGAGCAACAACTGGGAACAGATAGGATACTTAAGCATCTAAGGTGTCACTAGATGCCTACCTTAGTCACCTGAATTATTCCCCAAAACTCACTGAGAACTAACTCGGGAATCTGCATTAGGCAGGTCTGTAAAATATAACTTTTTACTAGTCACCTCAGTGGAGTGGAATGCAAAAATTACTTAAAATCAGTGTAAAGCAATGGTAATCTATGTACTAGGAAAGTCTAGGAGGAAAATGAAGTTAGAGAGGAAACATTGTAGCTAAGACATGATAATCTTTGTGTTGATGTGCCTCATTTTCAAGTGGGCAAGGCTTTATTTTAAATTGTAGAGACGTTAGTAATAGCAGATTATGTGGTTCCAGATGTTGCATCAAAAGTCATAGCATTTAAAGATAACTCTTGATACTGTCAAAGGGCTTAATCATCTTCATTTTCCATTCTCATTACTATTTGCATATATGTGAAATGTCCTATTTCACTATAGTACTGCCCATTTAGATTCACAAGTTTAATATACGTCTAATCACAGAAGCAAATGCAAAAGATGTGTCAATTTTGTGGCTTAAGAGCCCTCCTTTTTTTTTTTTTTCTTTTACTTGTACTCTTGACTTACCCATTCAAGCATTGTAACTGGCAGACTCGTTCTAATCCCCTGTCAGCACCTGGAGGGGTGCTGGTAGAACACCAAAGGGATGGTGGGAAGATATGACATATGACACTAGGGCAAGATCTGAACTCAGACAAATGAAATCTGTCAGCCAGGTCCTCAAAGGCTGCCACAGTTCTTATCACTGCTTGGTTGAGTTGGCTTGATACACAGACTTACTGTATTATTCAGCTGGTTTGATTTTCCGTTTTATGACAACCTTACCCTGGAGATCATCCATCTCTTTGCACTGTTGGGGAATGACTATAACTGAATGATATTTCAATATAATTTATAATCCTATAGTGTGAACAGAAGTGATGGTTACTTCTAACCACTCTGAAGAATTCTAATAGGTGCATTTGGACTCCTGTTTTCTTGGAGGGTTGGAAATACTCTGCATTTGGGAGATTTTTCATAGCTTAGCTTGATAACTCTTATAGCAGAAAAGCTATGAAAAACCCTGAAAAAGACAGTAAATTTTTCTAAATGTGCCCAGGCAGTTAATGATGCATGTGAACAACTACAGCTGCAACAAATTATTTGCCAAAAATTTAAATAGTAGTTATTATTATCAGCTTTCTGGATAATGTACTGGAATGAAGGGCTTAGCAGTAAAAAGTTGGGCTCAAGTGAAATATCTGAATCTGAAAACAATCCAACTAAATTTGGATCCTTAAATCCACACTTCAAATAAAAGCTCTAACAAAAATGTAAGGCAAAATAGTTATATTACTGTATTGTGTGGCAAGCTTAAGCTTATATTTTACTCTCTCCTTTGCATTAGGAAAAGGTGAGGGTAAGTATTACTAAACTCCTTAGAGAACACTCCCAACAGCAGAGTTATTCAGTCTGGTGGATTTGAACAAAACGGATTTGTCCTAGACAGGGAAATGGCAAACCATGTCTTTAGCATATGCATTTTTACTTTGAAAGGATAGCCTTCTGGAAATATACTTCCCCCCACAAAAACTACAAAAGGAGATATTATTGAAAATGTATTCTTTCATGCGTGTATTGGGTTTGCGTGTCAAGGTTTTGGTAGCGGGGGGACTATAGGGGTGACTTCTGTGAAAAACTGCTAGAAGCTTCCCCTATGTCCGATAGAGCCGATGCCAGCTGGCTCCAAGATGAACCCACCGCTGGCCAAGGCTGAGCTCATCAGCAACGGGGGTAGCGCCTCGGTCATAACATACTTAAGAAGGGGGAAAAAGTTGCTGTGCAACTGGGCAGCTGCAGCTAAAGGGAGGAGTGAGAATGTGTGGTAGGAGCAGCCCTGCAACCCCCAGGGGAGTGCAGCAGGAGGAGGAGGTGCTGCAGGCCCGGAGCAGAGATTCCCCCCAGCCCCTGGTGCAGCCCACGGTGAGGCCGGCTGTCCCCCGGCAGCCCCGGGAAGCCCACACTAGAGCAGATCCCCACCTGCAGCCCAGGGAGAACTCCATGCTGGAGCAGAGGGATGCCTGAAGAAGGCTGGGACCCCATGGGAAGCCCATGCTGGAGCTGGTTTGCTAACAGAACTTGTGACCCAATAGAAGGGGCCCACGCTGGAGCTGTGCGTGAAGAACTGCAGCCCATGGGAAGGACCCACGTTGGAGAAGTCCATGGAGGACTGTCTGCCGTGGGAGGGAGCCCAGGCTGGAGCAGGGGCAGAGGGTGTGAGGAGTCCTCCCCCTGAGGAGGAAGGAGTGGCAGACAAAACGGGTGATAAACTGACCCCAACCCTCATTCCCCCTCCCCTGTGCAGCTGTGGGAGGAGGAGGTAGAGAAATTGGGAGTAAAATTAAGCCTGGCAAGAAATGAGTGGTAGGGGGAAGGAGTTTTAAGATTTAGTTTTTATTTCTCATTATCCTACCTTGATTTGATTGGTAAAAAATTAAACTCATTTCCCCAAGTTAGTCTGTTTTGCCTGTGACAGTAATTGGTGAGTGATCTCTCCCTACCTTTAATCTCGACCCACGAGCCTTTTGATACATTTTTTTCCTCCCCTGTTCAGCTGGCGGGGTTGGGGGGGGAGTGATAAAGCAGCTTTGGTGGGCACCTGGTATCCAGCCAGGGTCAACCCACCATAGTGTGATTGCTGGTACCTTATTTATAACATTAGATGTTAACCTGGATCATCTAGATTTTTTTTCTCATTTTTTTTGTGGAACATGGGATATTTCTAAATGGTAAACAAAGAACGGTGATATCTGTTCATGGTCAGTAAGGCCTTACCTGACCTAACTCCATTTATACTTCATGTTCATGAAGTTACAAATTAGTTTTTTATATGTTTTATGTGTCTCATATGTTAAATGCAGTTACTCAGTTATAAGAAAAAGTCTAAAGAGTAGAGATAAGAAAGAACCAGCTTGGGTTACATGGAGGTGAAGCAGTAGGAGGCTTGTTTTATCTTTAATATGACAACATGTGTGAAAGTGAAAATAGAGGCAAAGTAAGACTGTCCAGACTCTAAGTAATAATTCTAAGCAAATTTTGGATGGACATATGCATATGTTCAATAAGTACAATGCATATGGTATTTAGAGTAGAATCGCTGAGCCTTCTTTTTTTAGGAGCTTATTATGTTTAGTTTGAGAAACATGGCACTAAAATAAGTGAAAATAAATTAGCGGTGAGATTGCTTTTCTGAATATTCATTCAAAACCAACCAGTGGATTTAATTCAGGCTACAGAACGTATCACAATGAATTTTATTTGCTGATTTCCATGACCTGTATCAGGTTATATTCACCTTAGCACTACTAGGCAGTACAAAGCAAAGACATACAAGCCCATCTTACTTTTTGAACTAGCAAAAACTGGCAGGAATTTTGCATGTTGTAAAGGTGCTGGTTGCAACAGTGGAATTAAAAACAGATTCTCACCATTGTTTTCGCTCTGACTCTTCCTATGTACTTTCCCCAGGACACCCAGGAACATTGTCCAAAATGGCGCCTGCAAAGACTACTGCTTCGTGCCTAGATGTGTTTGTTGTAGTTTTCCAAAGCTGTTTAGAAACGAACTCCTTAGTGAAATCCATAGCTATTCCATTTCCAAGGAGAAAACAGATGAAGACCAATCATAATCCTGTTGATGAAAAAAAAAAATATTGCATTTTCATTTTGCTTTCTACAAGTTTTCAGTATTAATTATTTGGTTCATTTTACCCACCCAAATTTTATGCTTGTTACTGATTCACGGAAGTGGGAAGTATACTTAAGTGCAAATTAAGTGCAAATGTACACTGCTTCTGGAGCACCTTCCCTGCTCCTGTTCCAGCAGGTGTTAGTTTTCTGTCAAAATGTCACTAATCCCCTCCCACTATCCTATTTAGCAGTATGGAAAACAAAGAATTGAACTTTGTGCAACCTTAACCTGTGATTTATTTACAAGTTTTGAACCTCTCCAACCCACATCTTACTGGGCCAAATATAATTTCGAGAAACATGTTTAGGGCTGCCCTGGAGATTCAAAGAACATGTCTCCCTCAACTTCAAGTGAGGAAAGATAGATGTTTCGGTTACATACAATCTTGTGTGTAATCACATGAGATTTCAAAAGTTGAAAACAGTATCAAAAAGCCTTGGGGCTTCTATGCATAATCTAACAAACAGCGAGTAGAGAATAACTAGTTAAGAGTACTGTGTAGTAGTCTGTGCTATGCTGCTAGTTCCATGAATCCTGGTTGTTATAACCATCCATCAAAAAATGCAATTGTGAAATCCTTTGTTGTCTTGAAGTCCAGCAGAAGTAAGGAAGAGATGCTTTAAGAAATCATGAGATACATACCTTTGTGCCTAGTAATCAGCTTCATACTACTGGTTAGTGTTATAGAAAGAACTGAATGATGTGCTTGTAACAAACTATTATAAAATATTAATCTTTCTTCACCTCTACACCCAAAGGGTATCCCTAGCAAAGGATAACAGTGGAGTGCCTATCCCAAGAATACCTTGAGAAAAATCAGAGTATGGCTTAAAACAAAAGCAGAGGCCCAAAGGAGAAAAATTACAGAGCTAACTGGGAATAACAGATGCAATATATCTTCAGAGCAGGGTGGTGTTCATCTTAAGGAAATGCAGTGTGAAGGAACTGTAATGTTGATAAAGATGCACAATTTGTGTTCAAAAAACAGAATGGTTGCCTTCTGTAAAATAAACCTAAAAGTCCCAACTCCAAGTTGGGAGAGCTTGTCCAGAAGCGCTTCATTAAGAATGACAGGATGCTAGCATAACACTTGTTTCTAGCAATTGTCAGAACTATCTTTCAATTCTTTCATGTTCAGAATGATTCATCTCAGAGTGGGATGTACATCAGCGTAAAACCACAACTATGGTAAGATGTTGTAAGAGTAGCCTCCCCCAGAGTATGCCTATTTACTGTTGAGCAATTTTAATTTTCACTCCTGCCAGTGAGAGGTATAATATTTTTGCTCTGTTTACCTATGGGTCAGACTAAAGTAGTGATCTTTCCCATCAGTTTGGTTGATCTATCCTTTTTAACTAGATGATAGCATAAATAATGGAAGGCAGATTTAGTGTTTATATAATATTAATAATCAAATAATTAAAAATAACTGTTAGCATGTGATTCAGTGGAGTTTTGTTTTGCCATCATCGGTTAAGTTTAACAGTATGTTTGAAATATACCATATAAAATTTGTTAACGAAGCAGCCTGCTCTTCAATGTTTTATTTTTCTTTTTAATAATATAGTTACATGTGTAAAGTACAAAGAGAGGCAATGTACAAAGGCTGTAAGTGAAATAGAAGTGTACAATACAGCTCAATAGTAATCCTATTAAGTAATTCTATTTGCTGATGCAATACAAGGCAAGTCAAGAATACATACTCTTTTGTACACATGTCAAATGGCTCTATAATAATTCAAATGCTGTCAGATGGCATTGTTCTCTGACTGGCAAACAAAGCAACTATTTCAGTGTTTGATCCATTTTTTATTGTGACTGTGTAAAATGACATACTGCATCAAACATTTGCAAAAAATAACAGGGGAAAAGTTTTTTTTCTATTCTATGTTCAAATGAACTAACAACTGCTGGCACATTCACATTTAACAACAGCTAATCAACAAACAACATTAAAAAGAACTAGAATACTCCCTCTTACCAGGATCTGGTATTGTTCTTTGACCAAAGGTGAGAGGTGTATGTGTTTTCTAACTCTGTTGCTTGATCTTGGTTTTATTAACACAAGCAGCCCACAAAACAATGTATTTCTTCAAAGACCCCATTTCAAGCTCTTTGCCATTGGGCTGGTCTTATATGTTACAGCACTCCTATATTACTTAGCTCGTGCTGTAATTACAGGAACAGAATTAGTAAAGTTCCTAAATGTCTTGTTTCTCTCTTTTTAAAAGAGTAAAATGCTGCTAAAAGAGATTCCTGGGGAAAGGAAAGTAATTGAATGTTACAAGATGATATTTCAACATCATTCACAGTAGGTTATGCTCTGGTGCTAGTCAGGTTCTGAAAAGTTAACTCACTGAGGCAAACAAACTAGACAGATCTCTTGATTATATGACATTCATACGTATTGATCATGAATTTGTCTGAATTGAGTGTAAATCTTTACAGTCTTCCTACAAGGCCTTTCTTAGTTTTATGCTGGATTTTTCTGAATACAGTCAGTCCCAGCAACATGTAGACTTCAGCAAAATCTGTTTTAGAGTTTAAATAATTAATTGGTAAAGCAGAGACAAAATCAACAAGACTGACAGTTCCTTAAAGAAGGTGGTTTGGATTCAATCTTTTCTCTTTGTCTATCTGAGACTAACTTTTGAGCCAACAGTAAAATGCAACCAGTATTTCTTCCAGTGGTAGTTTGAGAATTTAGCCTCTCTTTTTTTCTTTGCTTTACAAAGAGATCCCTGAAACAAAAAATGTCTTATTTCAGGTTGCAAATCAAAATAAATGAAACTTAAGTTCTAGAATTGATGAGCAAAAAGTGGCAAATTTTAGTTTTAATTTGATCTGCATAATTTTCTTAGTTTTTATTGCCTGGTTCAGTAGCTGAATCAAAAAAATAAATTATTCAAACAGCTCTAATAATAGTCTGCTTCAGAACAAAGATTAAGCCATACGGTTCCCTGAAGAGGTACTAATAACTGTGCTGACCTGGAATGGTAGTAAGCGTGTCAGCACATAAGCAAAAATTTGGTATATAGTATATGTTATTAGAGAAAATAGTATGTTAAAGGGACCCACCCCCCTGGCTAACTTGTCTGGAGAAAAAGAAAATCTGTATAAAAATAAAAATATTTGTATTGTTTGTCTGCCAGAACTTGGCAAAGTGAAAGCCTGTGTATTTAGTCTTTTCCATAAAAATCCACGTATCATAAAACACCTCATCTGAAGAAAACCATTTCCAAGTTGTCTAGGAGGTCTGGTTCATTCTTGCATGAGCATTCCCTGCCTGTGAATAAGCAGAAGCTACAGTAGCCTGGAGTGGCATCATAGTAGTATGTGTGCAGAATATGCCAAATAAATCCAATTTTATGTCAGGTTTTTGGAGCCTTTTTCTACATTGTTTTATTGATATGATTGCTTTAGTTCTGAAACATATCTGAAGCAGTTAAATCATTTTATATGTGTGGAAGACCATGATGTGAAGGGCTGTTCTTATATAGGTTGTAGGGAGAACATTGAGCATGTCAGGAATATTTGAGAGAAGGACAGGACTGTAGGCACAATACAGTCTCTATTCCAGGAAAGAGAGAGAGGCAGATACTTTCAGAGATACGGGAGATAACTGGCCCTTTGTACTGACAGTAGCCTAAAGTATAGCACTGAAATACAGATACGTGGATCGTGGGAAGTGTAGTCCAATATACCAGTTCCTGACCCCTTTCCCTGAGAAAACCGTGAAAGGTATTGTGTGTTTATACTTCGTCTCAGCACACTTCAGTGTTAAAATGTAAGAGGACGTTGCAGATAAGCTGGTATTTGAGGCTGAGGAAAAGCAGTGCCTATTACCCTGGACAGCAGCAAGATACTGTTGATCTCCACACACAGAAGCTTCCATCTCTTGCTATAACAAAAAGCACTGCTGTAGAAACAGACAAGTAGTATCTTGTTGGTCCTGCAGGTACTCGCCCATTATCAGAACCTGCAGTCTGAGAATGCAAAAGTAGGCTAAGGAAGAACAGGCTGGTGGGAAGAGGAGTGCTATAGGGGGAGGATGGAGTAGCAGGAGGAGCATGGGATTGGCTTGTTTAATTCGAGAGGGAGGAAAGAGATCATACAATGGCATGAAAGTAAAGTCCTAATTCAAGGATCAATCTTCCTAAAAAAAAATCAATACACTCACTTCCTCTTTTACGTACTGGGGTTTGGAGTTCATCTGTATTGGGTAAACGTGGTAAGTACCAAAAGCCATGTTCTTGAGGCTGTGTAGATTAAAAAAAAAAAAAAAAAAAAGGGCAGCAAAGTATGCTTACCTAATACTGTGGTTCCACCTTTGATTGCTGTGTAGACTTGCTCACTTTTGGATTTCAGTTTCCCTTACTGATAAACATTTCCTTTGTCAATATGCAAGCATCCAGTCTTTCCATTTTAATTTTCTGCAGACCGTTATGTAATACAGCACTGAGCAACTTTTCACAGTTGAAAAAGCCTTAGAAAATTCATACAGCTACACTCAGCACAGGGCACTATCACGGGCCATAACTGAAGATCCAAGAAAGGGTAGCAGTTTTATAGTGTACTCCAACCAAAACACCACGTATTCTGTAAAACTACGTTCTTGCAGAGCTTTACTGTTTCCAGTTCAGAAGACTGACATAAGTTATCTTGGGCATTGCAGCTCCAGATAAAGTTGGACTGATAAGCAAGCAACAGCTTTTCCTTCCTTTCCCATCATAAAATTCTCTGTGTCCCCTGAGACCACCAGTTAGTTCTGTCCTCTTTTTGTCTCCTCAGATTTTAAATTCTTGAGGCAGGGATCATCGCTTTCTCTAGTGCTCTTCTCTTCCCTTCCCTTTCCTCCCCAAAACTGAGAACACTGTCAGAATATTTAAAAAAAAAAAGTAAGAAGAAAGAATGCAATAGCAACTATTCCCTTTTCAAATAGAATCATTACCATAGCACAGTTATCCTTCAGCTACTAGCAGCTGCAAACGGAACAGGGAGATGTTAGTGTTCACTTCTACTGATCTCATTATACAAACCACTAAGAGGAGCAAGGGAATACATTTGGAGAGCTTTCATGTGGTTAAAGCGACAGGGGAAATTCATTCTTTGATATCCCCTTGTTCAGTGTATCTGCCTCACTTTGTGCCTGCCCCTCAAAAGTCAAGGCTGTAAAAATATTAGAGGATTGTTGAAAGGGACTGGAAAAATGAAAAAAGGCTCTAATTAAAAGGACAAAAATATACTTGGAAAGTGTTTCTCAGTGTTTTTAAGTTCAAAACCAGACCACCTATCCAAATCTCCTCATTAAAAGTCAGATTCAATTTTCAGGCAGAGAGCTTGATACCAGGTTTTTACCTATCTAAAGACATTACTTTGATTTCTGTATTACCAAGGTGTCTAACAACCACTGATTGATACATGTGTTTGTGACCTGATGATCTTGGTAGGGAAAAGTCAGCATTCCCAATTGTTAAATTGCTAATGAAAGCTCAGAGATCAAGAGATTCGTCCACAGTTGCCTGGAATGCAAGGCATAGTCCTAGTCTCTTGAATTCCATGTCGTCCATTAAACATAAAATCAATATTCTTTCCTTCAGCTGTTTTGGTGTTGGTTGGTTGATTGGTTTGTTTTTTAACCTAATTTGAACACCATAGTCTCTCTGCCTTGCTGACTCACTCTTCTATTGGGAGGACCGGAATGTTACATAAGAATTGTAGGAAATTTAGGACAGAAAGCAAAGTTGATACTAGCCAAACATTTTTTTGAGGAGATGGGACAGATAAAACCATGGTAAGGCTTAAGAAAATAAGTGCCAAATCCTGACGGACTCCACGTGGAGTCCAGTTGAACAGGTGTCAAAAAAAGCCCAATGGCTATGTATAATTCATTGCCTTCAGAATATCACACTGTATATAGCATAGTATATAAAGATGAAATGTAGCCCTTTACATTTCAGGCTGCTGGAGAAATATATTTTCTTTTGGTTTTGTTTTCTTTCTCCATTAGAAATTGTAGTTTGTTAAGTCCCTGCACAGCTGATTCTTGCTCTCCAGAGAATTCATCTGCCTAGTCCTTACGTGTACAGTGTTTCCAACCTAGGGAGAAACACTTAAATCTGACAGTAGAAAGAGGTGCGTGCATGGCCACTTTGATGGGAACTCCAAGTTATCATAAATAGCTATGTGATTCCCCTAAGAATTTAATTAGTAATTTCATTTGAATTATTCACTTGGAAAAAGACAGTGCACTGGGTAGCTTTTAATCTAATTAGGCTATTAGCTACTGGTAGAAGATGAACACCTCCAAATAGAAGGTGAATGTTATATTTCAGTCAATAGGGGTAGTAGTCTTTGAGGTAATGCACATGGTTTCGTAGTGCTTCCCATACTCATTAAAGCAGAGTAATCTTAAAAAAAAAACCAAAACACCAGCAAAAACCAAACCCTGAGGTTAAGCCATGCTTTGTGGAATTTAGCCATATGTTGTAAAATTGAATGAAAAACTTTATAGAGGGAGGAACTGGCCTGTAAAGATAAGAATTAAATGTATATATAGAAGAAAAAAAATTGAATAGATATAAAAATATATTTATTTATGTACTGCCTGAAAAAATGTCCTCTAGATAAAGTGTAGTTGTCAGCTATCACATGATAAAAATAAGTACACCTACCCCAAAATTTTGTAATTAATGGAATAATGAGGCTATATTTTGATTTTACTAAATTATTGGGAATAGATGTAAAAATTTATTTCACAGAACAAAAGCATTTAAGCAGGATTTTATATTACTGTTATGCGTCAGTGATAGTAACACTGGGACTTCAGTCTGCATTACTACAATGATTAATTAAAGGCCTTGTTCAGGATGAGTGAACATCATTATTGTTTTTAAATAGGAAAGGCAGATAACCATTACTGATTACTCCTCAATTCCCAGTCTCACTTGTTAAAGACTAAAGAATACTAAAGTAGGTTGTATAGGTTTCATGAAACTAAAAATGAAGCCAAGAATAATATGATTAATATGCAACACATACAAGGTAAAGAGTGAGAGCTGGATTAGTTTAAAGATTAAAGTTACAAAAATGCTGCAGTGCTGTAAGCACAAATAATACTGCAACTTTTATTAATAAGGTAAAAGAAATATAGGGTATAACTTTCATTTAAACAATTTTTGTAATTGCAAAAAAATTTTAGAATGCATTCGTAGATGCAGCAGCATTATTTAAAGCATGTATGTAAACAGAAGCTAGCAACCTTGGCTTAAGAAAACATACATCAAAATTCTGTAATCTTGCATAATTTAAATATATCAGTAAGAATACTGAAATACAAACCTGTGTGCTAATTAACTGACCATTAGAAATTATACACATTGTTTAAAATAAAAATTACTGAGAAATGCTGTTGTTGACTTGACTGAAATCAGGAATTACAGCCATAAGAAGTTTACACTAAGGCTTCCAGTGGGCAAAATAATTTATAGGATGGATTTCTAGGGAGGTATGCGAGCAGAGCTGCAATAAAATTTTTTATATTCATCTTGCAGAGGACACTTTATTTTGCACGTCTGAATGGTTTGTTTTGGTTTCCAGGTAAGAGAACAAAGAGTAGATTTCTTAGCTCAGTCAACTGTATGAGCGGGTGCAAATTGTGCTAGCCTTACAGTACAGCAAAGAATATACGTGCTATGCCCAAAACTTTTAATCCCATAATACCCAGAAGCTAGAAACTAGGAAGTATTGTAGAAGCACCTATCCAACTGCAGTGATTAGAAATTAGTGTTACAGCATAGGATTCAAATCAGTCAAGACAAAGCTGATAGATTTAACCATTAGAGAAATTAGAAAGCTATGAAAATTTACATTCTTTGTTTGAGAGGCTTCATAGAAGGCTGTAGGGTCTTGCTCAGAATCTGTAGTCTCAAATCCTTTACTGAAGAAAGTATTCTCCCCTTCTTTCAGGGAAAAAATGTGGAGAAGGCAATAGCCTGAGCTTAATTGGAGCATCAGACACCTTAAATATGATCAATAAGGAAGAAAAATTGCAATATTTCATTTTTCTCTGGTAGTTCATTGATAGCAGGCCTTAGAACAACAATCTCATGGTTCAGACTCTCAGCCTCCCTAAGTGCTCTGGTTCAGTAATATAATTAATTATATGACAAATGTCCCGCTTTATCTATCTACCTGAGTCTTGCATCATGTTCTTCCCCTACAAAGTCATGATTTCCTTCTGGCAGTGAAATCCTAAATAGGATAGGGAAGGGTGATATGGTCATGTGTAACAGCTATGGGGGGAGTAGCTAGCAATGGACATTGCACCAAAAGGAATCCCAATAAAAGAAGTGCTTTGCCTGGCTCCAGCCATTTTTGCATTGTGAAAAGGAATGGAAGGAACATGTGTCCTTGTAATGTAACAAGACGAAGAGTGTAGCTCTCCTCTTCACACTGTCCTCTTTGGACAGCCTTCCAGACAAATAACTCTGAAACTCCCATGCTTTTTTAATTTCTACTTATTATAGCATTAATTTAGAGACATCTCTAAGTCAGAAAAATGCTTTCTGAATGAATCCATTTAAAACATACATGGTCTGAAAAGATGAAATCTCTGTTCTAGGAAATGCATGCTGCAATAACAAAAACTCTCAAATAATCTTTTAAACAAAGAAGTGTTTTAAGAAGACTTTTTGGGCACATGTTACAAAATAATCTTTGTGATTCTCACTGGACCATTATATTCTGCTATCTATCCTTCAGAAAAAAATAAAGTGCAGCTCATCTGAAGCTACTTGCATAACAGTCTCAGTGACTAAGAATTCAAATTCAAGAAGGAGATGCAAGCAAACTAAAATTTCACCAAAAGACGTAAGTTCACAAATATGTAGAAAATAGGCAAGTAATAGAGATAACATGTTCTCTGCTAAACAACAGATGTCAGGCAACATACAATGAAGGAAAGATAGAGGGTTCTGGTGGTAAAATGATTCTTCTAATAGCACATAACAAATCATTAAAATGTGTGCAAATCAGAGCAATCAATAATTGATCCAAGATAACATTTTTCAAAAAACCCTTACCATTCAGGATCCTACTTGGGTACCCTAAACTTCTACAAATGTAATTGCAAGTGAAACCGTGAGGTTTCCATTTTGACATTCTCTCTTTCCTTCAAATGGAAATGATTTGCTTCCTTCAGCAATGCTGAAGAACAATTCCCTGAAAACACTGGTGTCTGTGATCTATGGAGAATATTGAATATGGAGAAAAATACAGAAATGTATCAGTGTAGAAGTATGAAATCTTTTAGATATCTGGTGTGATACAAGGAAGTTCTTTTGTGTTCATGAAGGATATTAATTATAATTTTTATACAATAACTAAGGGGTAGTCTCAGAGAATAAGTCATACTTGCGTTGGCTGCAAGTTTGGTAGACAGATACAGTTACCATCCAGTTCTTTTGTTTAATAGATATGAAAACAGAGCTGAAATAGAAATTGGTGTAGAGAGCTGTTCTAGGTGAAAGATCAAGGTCTATCTTCTTGCTGTTTTTTTGTGATGGTGTGTCTCTCTATAGACCTGTGGGATAAAAATGAATTTTCACCCCTCCTCCAAGTTTCCTGGGAAGCTCAATTAATGTTATAGGTTTTGTGTCTAGTCTGCAGGCTGTTTGAGAAGGACTGGGTATTATATGTGTCTGTGTGTGATGTGAATCAAAAAATAACTCTGATATGTAAATGCTTAAAAGTAATGTGCTTTTCTGACTTGTCTCCTAATTTAGAAGATCCACATTTAGATTCCACAGCTACTTCCTCAAGAATTCTTTGCAATGAACAGGTTCCTAATTCTTTATGATACATAAGTCCATGAATCTTTGTGAAAATTTATGGCGTATTTTTGGTTTTTTATTAGAAAAATTCGGCAGTTATGTGTAAGTGGATTATTCAGTGTCTAGTAAAGTCACTGATAGCCATACTGTTTATTTTTCCAGGTGTAGAATCAGGTTTAGTAGTTTTTTTGTTTCTTTCTTTCTTTCCTAGGTGCTTTGTATTAGATTACTCGAGTCTGTTCTCTGTTATGATACAGTTGTTCTTTCCAAGGTGAATATTCATTGCCATCATAGTAGAAATTTGTAAAATTTGAAGAAATTATACATGCTCTGCCCAATCCCCTGATACATTGTTTTTGCACGCCGTAATTATATTGCTTTCAACCAATAAAGGAATTGCAGACTTAAGCCTGAAGGAGTATGTCCATTCTTTATGTATGCAAAACTGTTGTTGTCAATGACGTATTTACATTGGCCATTGGCAAGAACGTTAGGTCTATATGACTGTAATAGAACTGTCATATTAGCTAGTTGTATTTTGTGAACACTAAATATACTATTCTGCAACACACATAGGATTGTGTTAAACCAAGTAACTAGCAATGAGAATTCTGTGCCTTGGAAGAAATAATGAAAATAGCAAGGTGATTCTTGCCAACTCTAGATCTCTTACAGCGCTTTTCTTCTGAATGGCTTGGCATGGCAAAAAGTTATCTTTTTTTCTTTTTTTAATTTTTTTTTTTTCATTCGGCATCATGGGTTTATGAATTAGATAATCTTTGCTACCAAAAAATGAGTCTTTTACTTGAGATGGACAGCAGACAAGGGTCTGGATCCAAACAAGTTTGTCCACTTATTTGAGGAGACATTAGAACATTTCCTCATGCTACCAGTTTTCAACACAAGGTGAACATAGTCTGCCATTCAAGGCGTTGTATCATTTGTCTCCAGCAGCATTAAAAAGAGATTTCCCATTACACTCCAGGATGCTGCCTGGCACATACGAAGCTTTTTTTTTTTTAGCTTGTACTCAAATCTTTTACATTTTATTATTGGAAGATTAGGTCATTCAAGAATCTTTTCGTGGATTTCTTCTGCTGGAGAACAAGCTCATATTCTGTTGGCACATCAATCAATTATATAAAAAAAGAAAAAGTAAAGTAAAATAGAACAGTTACCTGAAAAATGCAAATTTGAAGCTGTTTGGCTCAGTGACATCAGCTAACTGTAAATTATATATTTAAATATAACCTTTTTATGTAACCTACATGTACCCTATATCTTCTGTATATATATTTTTTAGATATATATCTATGAATAACTCCAGTGATAGTCCTCACTCCTCCCAATTCTTCATGCTCCTAAATAAGAAGAGTCTGTCTAACCCCCCTGGAAAGACAACTGAAATGTTTAGTTCCTTTATACCAAAGTTAGTAAATCTCTCCAGAAATAAGGAAGTGGTTACGGTTTCATTATTGTAAATTTCAAAATGAAATACTGTGTGAAAAATAGACCTTTACATTTAAGTATTTCTTCACTGCTTCCTCAAAACAGCGTTTTTCAGTGTTTCTGTGCAGTGTTTTTGCATTGAATACTTAATTTTTGGGTAAGTGATATGTTTCAGACTGCCCCAAGGTGGTGTTTTTTTTTTTCCTTGCCGTTTTCTCTCTCTGTCTTCCGTCCTCAAGTTCTCCACTCTCTGTTTTTAAGGGTTTGGGTACAGAACTGAAACATCCCTTATTTTGCCACCTGTAGTAATGTTCACTCTGGAAAGCTAAGTTAGAACTGTAGAAAAATAAGTTCATTAAATGTTATTTCCACAATAATGCACCTTGAATAACTTATTATTCTATATTTACATTACTGTAAATTAGAGAAGAAACAGGATTAAAATGTTTCAGAACAGCTGCCTGAAATGGTCTCAGTTCCGTACTGAGGATGACAAAATGAGGTGTTTGGCTGACTTCACTGTGCAGTTGCGTTTATTAACCGGGAGAAAGGTTTGTGTGATACCACTACCACCTTGAGGCAAGTCAGAGTATAACAGCTGAATGTCTAAACAAAAGGCCAGCTCGTAAATGAGCCTGAGTGTCATTCATTTCACTTTGTTCAGTCATCGTGCTATGTTACAGTTGAAAAATTTGTATTCTGCCTACTACTGAACCTACAAATGCTTGCACAGTAATACTAGCTTTTTAAATACATGCACAGTTGTATAGCCTTAATATTCAGAAAACAGTGGATTAATTTTCTCTTTCAAGTACAGACTGAATGCAGACAGAGGGGACAGTGCTGAAAATTTGTAGTTAGTACTCATGTTTTAATTTAAAATATTATACTGTTTTTAACATTTACCTTCTTAAGCACTGAAACTCCTTGCTCCAGAATGTACAGAAGCTAATAATTTATTTTGATCTTATTGTGATTCAAAATTGTAGAGAAGAAATCCATTAAGAACTGTGAAGTAAAAGACCACATTTGGCTGAGGAAACCCCTCAATGTAAATCACTGAGAGAGAATTTTGCAAGTACTTGTCTTTTTTTATACTCTTTCCTAAACAACTGTTTGGAGCTATGATAGCTGAACAAGTAAAGTGAACAGGCCTTTTACCTGAGCCAGTACAGGTGTTCTTATTTATGTGTGAGTGTTGTTGACAACCAGATTTTTGGAAAGCACTTGGATAATTTGGTGACTTTTGCGTTATTAGAAGAATAATTGGGCAAAATATTAGTAGGCTTGTTCCTACACATGGGATTGGAAAACTGTCCTACGTTATTTTCCTGAGAACACACTAGATTTAATTCTGTCAGTTCAAATATTTCAAGTCAATTGCAGAATCAACACTGCAGAATTAACAGAAAAGAATCACAGTGAAGTAGTCACGTTAGAGTAATTATGTTCAAATATTGCAATTTTTTCCCTAGAATAAAATGGAAGGTCATTCCAAGATAATGCAATTCATAGCTAAATATCACAGCCACATGCTTTCCATGATGGCTGTCAGTACAGGCTCCTGTGCTGCAAGCCATGCTATTGATTGTTGTCTGCTTCCTCTACTTTAGTTTTGTGAACTTCAGTTGCTAGATCTTAATGTCTCCTTAGCCTTCCTCTGCCCTCCTTGACACGTGTGCTTGACTGCAGCAGATCCATTTGACACACGGTACATCATAGTGGTTGGCTCTGCTATGTATTGTAGGAGCTTGGCATTCTTACGGTGCACTAAGAAGGTTCTTTTTTTATTTCCAGTAACTGCACAGCTAGGACTTTTTCCTCCTGTTTTTAATTTCAGTATATTTTTTTCTTATATTGGATTTTACTGGTTGTACTTTGTTACTTACCTAAGTGGATTTCTATTTTTGTTTTCAGGCTCCCTGTGAGGGAAGTCTTTTTCCACTTCAGTTTTTTTTTCTTTCTTTCTTAATACTGTGTTGTCCCTTGACTTTGCAGTTTTTTTAAAGTTTCACTGAAGCCCATGTTTAAATGCTGCTTCTAGAAATAGTCTGACCTTGCCAATCAACTTTTTGCTGTTGGATAACACATGGTATCTTTCAACTTCTACTTACATTGCATCTTTGAAATGGTCAGTGGGTTACTTCAAAATTTTGTCCTCCACCCCTCAAATTCAACATTTGCTATCAATGTGTGCTTTAGGACATTTAGTATTTTGCCTGTGTATATTAGAATGCAATACAGTAGTTTTTAAATGTAATTTTTTTGAAGATTACAGTAAAGGTAAGCAAGGTTGCATATAAAACATATTCTATCTTATATGGCTGAGGCTGTATTTTAATGAAGAATTGTGAGTGTGATGGGTGTTGGGCCTATATAAGAATGTACTGTGATTCCCAGGAGATTTAGAGAAGCTTTCCAACAGCTGGATCTTGAAGTTTTATTTTCCATTTCAGAAAGAGAAAACTCATTTGAGTCTTTCAGGGTTCAGTGATTTTGAAATTAAGCCACTATACAGAGCTATCACAGCACTTCTTATCCATGTGGAAGCCCAGGCAAGATGATCCAAGCTAGAATTGTATGTCTATAGGTCTCATTTTTCAAGTTACTGCTATGTGAATTACTATGTCAGAGAGAAACTGTAGCATCAATACAGAAATGCCTTTGTAAAAATATTTGCAGGCCCTTCAAACTGTCCATTGCAAACCAGGTTGTTTTGATTCGTTTTTCTTGTGCACCTGAGAATGCCCATGTTCTGAAGCAACTCCATGACTGGCCTAAATGCTGTAAACAGTGCAAACAAGGAGTATGTCGTTTCATTTGATCTAGGCTGGACTTCCAAAGACTTTCATCCATATGCACTCACTCTAATTCAAAATTCACTTCAGACTCAGAATGAATCTGGCTAACCTGTGCCAATCATGTTCAGAATACCAGCTGTTGATATGAATGTGCATGAGCAGCTTGAATATGCTATCACATTCATGTTTCTGGTATGTGCTAGTAAGTGTATCTTGTACTACTTTCTGTGTAAAGGAAGACAAATCTGATGAAGTTTGGGTTCTAGGCTCCCCTGGTTTTTGTTTGGCCAGCAGTACGTCTAGGTTGTACCATTTACTGTGGTGCTGGAAGAGAGGAAAAGGCAGTGGCAGCTGTCAGATGGAGCAAGTGGCAGCCGAGCAGACATTTAAGGATCAGGCAACACTGACCACAGCTAGTGGGTAGATGATTTTTTTTGCCAAAATGTGGATGTTTCATGTTTTTGTGAGAGTGAAATATCCTGCCATTAGCAGAAAGTTCCCATTCCATTTTTTAGAACCAGCAATTTCAAGCTCTTTAGAAATTCATCTTAAACTAAAAGGGACAGAAAGTAATAGAAAAATATATCACAACTTGCAACTGTGTAGGAAAGTGATCAATGAGTCGTAGATTTACAATGAGTATACAAAAAAAAATAAAGTGCACAGTAATTTCCAGCACTATTTGTTTTTGGGAAACACCACTGTATTCTTCGTACATTATCAATTACAAAAGAGTGGGCTAAGCAGTACTCTTGCTTAAAGTTAACTGAGAAAGCCAAAGGGAAGTGGGTAGGAGAGTTTGCATGGAGAAGGAAGGCAGTGCTGGGAGTGAGCTCTATGCAAAGCCATGCTTGGAGGAATGCATAGAGGTGTTTCTGTGGGAAACTGGGTGCATACATCAACAAAAGTTCACTGTCTTTTGTCTCAGAAAGTACTTAACCGCATGGTATTTCTGTGTGTGACACCCAGGCATGTCACCAAGTGGCTTGCCCAGATGAAATTTATGTAACTCCCTCCTGTGGACATGCGTTTCCATTACAAAAGTAGCTTTCTTCCTTAGCTAAAACCACTTTTTAAATTACATACCCCCCCAAAAAATTAGCTGTTCTTCCTGAAAAAAAAAAATTCTCAAGTATAATTGGATGTTTGTGTGTTGGTTTTTTATGGCCTGATAAGTACATGTAAACTCTTTTCTTGTACAAACTTTGACTCACTGTAGACAAAGCCAATGTCTGATTAATATGAACAGAAAAATGGATAGAATGAAGCAAGACCAGAAACACAGAGTAAGTTTTAGAGATAAGCAGGCAGCTTGAGCTGAGTACTCTGGAAAACTGGGAATCATTGAAAAACTCAAAGAGAGGAAAATTGAATGCAAGAAAGATCATCTAAAGTGGCCTTTATTGGCTGGCAAGATAAAGTAGGTGTAGAAACCAGCCTTGCAGATTTTAACTGCAGTTTTAGATCAGTTATTGCTTTGCTTGGATTTCTTTTTTTTTTCAACTTGCTCTAGTGTTTATGCTAAGCATGAGAATTGAAGGAGAGACTGATCAAAAGATAACCTTCATTAGTAGTGGACTGTAGTGTTAAGAAAAAGAGAATTATTTGGTAATATGGGAAACAGGTGCATTGTTACACACAGAAGGCTAAAATAAATTGCTTCCTTTTGTAGTTAGTGTCCAGTCTTCTCCCAGAACTGTATGAATTGAGGACTATGGAGTTATCATCTGCCATTGCAGTATTATAGTGATGATGGCATGCAGGCAGTTTAGCAGCCAGAACCAGAACTATAACTAGCCTATAGCAATGTGTGAAATCTTTTGCCTTCATAATAAATATACCAATGAAGTAGAAGTGTTCAATGATTAAGATTCGGAAAATACTGTTGTGTATATAGTGACCACAGGAAGAGTGGTAAGTCTTTTGCAAGGTAATTTTGTATATTAAATGATGGATAACAAAAGCAAAGAAAAACCACAGTGATCTTTAAGATTAGAGAAAATTGGCAGAGGTGAATATTTCCATCTTACCAACAGTAAATGTTTTCACATTCAGAACACTTTACTTAAGACACTCAAAGGTGAAATGCAATTGCTCAAAATGAGCTCTTCAGAGTAAAAATATGAAGCAAGATTCAGATGCAAATATATGGTGTTACTTACCATTTAAGGTAAGTAACACCATAATTTGTCTTAGGATGTTGATGACGGTCTCCTGATTTTAGATGATGTCATAGTTAAAATAGAACAAAGATACTTTGAAGCCAATACTAACTTTTACTTTTCTGTTTTGATTACATTTCTCTTCTTTTGTAAAGAGGAGAGATAATGGATGAAATTGCAGGTTTATTTTAATACAAATTTTTTACTGGTTAAATATTAAAGATGATTGTATTCTATTCATTTAGCTGTTCTTCCTGATCGGTTATACTGTCAAATTCAGTTCTTCGGTTATACTGCAGCAGTGCAATTAAATGGAGAGGAGTGCAGGGTAATTTTCTCTAAAAAAAGTTCCCAAACATGCATATGAATGCAGCAGAACAGTACACTTCTAAGTGTATTGTGATCTAACTCTGTATAAATATTAGAAAGAGTAAGAAAAGCCTGTCCTTTGTTTTAGGTCAGTAGAGGTGAGCACCCAGTGCTGAATGTGCTTCAAAGCTTGTGGGAAGTATGTAGGTGACAGTCAGAATAGCTGTACAACAATGGCTGTCATAATTTATTTGCCAGAAACATTTCATATTGCCCACAACTCTAAGTGGTATTCTGGTTTAAATAGGACTATAAACATGTCCCTTTACCACAGATTTAGAAAAGGACTGTCTTTGGTGTAATAAAAACGCTTAATTTGGGCATTAAACCTTCTTAGATGAAAACTAGTGCAAAGAAGGTATGGGCTGATACAAAACAGGAATTTTTCTTTAAAGTTATCAAAAGTACCCTAATTCTGGAGAATGTTTACTCATTCAACAGCATGTGTTTCTTTCCCATGGGAAGAGGCAGTAACTTGATTCATGGCCTCCCTAACTGCCTTCAGTGTTTCACGATTGTCTCTGGGACTCCTGGATTTAAGCCTTGGCTGAATAGGCAGAGATCATTAGCACTTCTGTAAAGACTCAGTTGTAGAATTCAGTTTAATAATCAAATCTGCTTTCATCATAAATGCTGATTTGAAGGATAATTGTTGGAGTTTAAATTAGCATATCTGATGCTGAATATCTTTTTTATGGTAGGTTTGCCTTACAGGTGATATAAAGTCTGGTGCAAAGCTCTTTGAAATCACTTGAGTTTTCTGTTGATGTCAAGAGTCTTTGGTCCAAGCCTTTAGCATCAATCTTACTTGCGCTCATTTGTGTAAAGAGACAATAAAGCTGTGTTAATGGATAAGTAGAACAGATTGTGTGATAGCTGCGTGCTTCTTATATATTTTCCCATGACTTTACATGTCTTTGCATTAATCTAAATCTTCCTTAACACTGCTTCTAATCTAGTTAGCAGGAGTTGCAATAATGTCTAAACACAGAGAAAAAGCAGTCAAGTATTATGGTCATTTTAGTTATATGTCTAATGCAGTACTTGAACATGAAGGTATCTTAGTTAAAACCAGCTCTAATTCAAACAAATAGCCTGTGGAAACATTATGAAAGCTCTGATTAATCTAGCAATTTAATGTTTGTTTAATCAAGATATTGCAGAGATACTTTTGTAAAGCCTGATAAATTACAGTGAAATCCAATGTGGCAGCAGATACAAAGGACAGCTACCTAAATACTCAAATCCTTTTAAGAGAGTAGTGTATACAGAAAATAGGTAGAGTTGTTTACTTTTTAAAGTCACTGAAACTGTCATTTAATGCAAATGATATATACAGAGTTCCCAAATGTGAAACTAAATTATTTTATGAATATACATTTTTAATCAGGAGAAGAAACTGCCTAGACTAAAATTCATTGTGATGAATATTATAATGATACAGAGAACAGAAGTGATGATGCTTGCTCTAAATGGTCCCTAAATATGCACAGAATTATTTCCTGTTATATGTGTGAATGCCTTTGAAGAAATGCTGAAATTCAAAGTTTTAGTGTCATGTGCCAGAGTAGTGATTTTTTTCAGTCTTTTAAAATGCGGACTTGCACTTGAACTTTAATTCATTACATGAAATTTTCAGGGTTTCAGTTACAAACATTCTATTTTCTTTGCAGGCTGTATAATATAGCTGTATGGCCATTATTGCTCTTGCCCTGCTTCTTCTAATAACCCTATGCTATTGCACTTCCGCAAAGCAAACTTATGATAAGTACAGACTTATCAGAAGATACAAGAAGAATAATTTTAAGTAGTTCAGGATTCTGTCAATCACACAACTTTTCCAGGCTGCCTTTGTAATATGAAGTGTATATTCCTTTTGTTATCCACGAAGATCCTACCAGTTCTTGCATAAGAGGAGGAAGGGGTTTATGAAGGGAGGTTGAAAATGCAAAATGAAGCTAAAACCAGTAAGTGATTCTCTTTTTGGTATCAACTTGGAAAAAAAGCATTAAGACAGAGTTGGAAAACTCCCATGCTTCTCCAAAAAAATTAAGGTACTAGCAATGTTAGCCAGGTTCCTGCAAAGAGAAGGAGGAGAGGAGAAAACTAATGCACTTTCTTAATTTTGAAATCCCAAAGGATAAATATTTTAAACCTAGTGGTGTCATCACCTGTTCCAACACCTAAAACCCCAATATCTCTCTCAGCTGTCATCATATTATTTCTACTGCTAGAGAGGCATGCTGGCTAGAATTCGGTTTTATACAATTAAAGTGCCTTAAGGGCTTTGCAAGAGATGAGTCAGATGCTTTAAGTTCGGTCAGCCATGATGTGTTCTGTAGTAATTCACACCAGGTCTGAAACTTTAGTATTTTGTATTCATCATAACTATGGAGAAGCAAGGATCAGCAAAGAGAAACAGCTACCTGACCCCAACCCTCTGTGCCATACGTTTCCTCACTGAAGGGACTGAGGGTAACCTGGGCAGTAACAAGGTGGGAGGAGAGGTGTCTAGAGTGAAGGTGAGCCTGGGAAAAGGGGAGAATAGGTGTTTTAAATGTTTGTCTTTTTTGTTTCCAAATACCTTGGCAATAACGTAAGTTAAAGTCCCCCAGACTGAGTTTGGTTTGCTCGGGACAGTACTTAGTAAGTGATTTCCTTGTCTTTATTTTGACCAACAAGTTTTCTCACTTTTGTTCTTCCTATTTTCTGCCTCATCCCACTTCAGGGGTGAAGGGCAGTGGGCAAGCAGCTGAAATATCTTGCTGAGTGAAGTTTCCTCTCCATTCCTTCTTTACTGGAACCAAATCTATCTTAGCTTTTTTGATACTTTAACTTCTTTCTATATAAATTAGATATATTATCCTAATTGAAGATTAAAAAAATTATGGAACAAGGCATTATTTTTTTGTTAAAGACTTCCTTGAGTAGAGAGGAAATCGAGGGCTCTGCTTCCTCCTGTTTGTGTATACTGTCAGCCTGGTGAGAAGTAGCATAGGAACTCATGATTCCCATTTATGAGCACATAGGCATAAAGAGAGGAACTCTGCCTCTCTTCTCAGTGGTTCATTTAATCTGTGCTACAATTTGGTTTATTCCACTCAAAAGAAGAGGAGGAATTATTGTTTACCTCTAGCCCAGATGAGCCTCCAGTCTGTTTCAGGTCTGCAGACAGTATTACTATGTAAAATTGTTGAGTAAGAAGTAGAAAAAAATCAACGGAGCAGTAAGAGGCTAAGGCAACTGAAATGCTGGTTACTTTTTTTCCTTTCAGTTTATACATTGCTGATGGCAATTGTTAACATTACAGGAGTATGTGAATACCTGATGGAGAATAGTAAACAAGATGGAGCCAAACTCTTCTCAGTGGTATGTAGTCAAAAGAGAAGAAGTAATTTCAACAAATTGAAATGCAGGAATTTCCATTTAAACATAATAAAAAAACTACTATGAGGATAGTCAAACCCTGGAACAAGTTATCCAAAGAGACTGTATGTTCTCCATCCTTGGAGATACTGAAAATCTTGGATGCAGCTGTGAGCCACCTGCTGTAGCTGACGCTGCTTTGGTCAGGGGTGGGGCATGGATTAGACTATCTCCAGAGGTCCCTTCCAGCCTTATCCAGTCTGCGATTCTATGTTGACACTTCCAATAGGTACTTTCCTACCCATGAATAGCTGCACAGAAGTAAAAGAAGTAAATGTAATACCTATGATTAATGCAGGGCAATGCCACTAATGTCCATAAAAAGCCATCTGAAACTGCCTGAAATGATGGCCTTTGAAAATAAATTGCACTCAAATCACCCAGCTGCAGACAATTTTAGTAAAAACATTGCTGAGCTGATATGTGGGCTGATGATGTTTCCATTGGCTATCGTTTGCAAATCTACTATTAATTTCTGAACTGAAGCTGCATAGTCATTCATCTTTAGAAAAGCTATTCGAAAGATTTATGAAAGCATAATATGAAAATAAGACTAATGTATTATCTGAGAAGGGCAGTAATGTTCGTGCTACTCATGGCATAAATCAGAGGTCAAATGGTCATCCACATGAGAATGGGTAAGGCTCCCTATAGTACTCCCTTAAATTCACACCCACTAGCATAGAATTTTTGTTACCTGTGTAGAGAAATGAGCCAATGTACTTATGTTGCTGTGCCCTGAGCCTAAGAATATTATAAAAAATAACACCACACGGAAAGACTGGGGGAGAGGAAGGCAAATATACTAAAAAGAATAGCTACTGTCTTCCTCTGGGTTTGATCATTTGGTGTTAAATGCTTTTCTTGTACACAACAGAGTTTTGTTGAGAGCTGAGAAATGCTTTTTGTTCTGAGACAGTAGAGAAGCAAGCATTTTTGTATAGTGGCTACTAAGAATGCTTTGCATTCCTTCCAAGTAACTAAAATAGAGAACATGGGTGATAGGAGCACCATAGTTGTAGTAATGAGATTAAGCACTCCAAATTCCAAATAGGTGAATTACAAGAATTCCTGAAGCAGAGTTTATTCTGGGTCTGCTGTATATTAAACAGTTGTAATTATGCTGGTTTTGTCCTTCATAGAATGGCAAGAATGAAAATACTTTATGTATTTTACAGAGATGAAAAACTGCCTTCCAATATTATGTCTGTTTTCCTTTTATGATTTTGAGGGTTTTTTATATTTTGTGAGTACACCAAGGGAAGACTGTTTCCAGCATTGCAGAAATCCAGACACCTCTAAGGTGAAATACAGTCATTAGAACAGAGATCAGCAAAGCTACAAAATTATTGTTGATAGGAATGTTAAGAGTATCATTAAAAAATTGTAGGTGTGAAATAGCACTTAACAGTAGATACCTCAGTTCGACTGAGAGCCAAGAGATCCAGCAAGCAAGACACTTACTGAACATGCTTCAGTTTTTGTATTTTGAACAGTGAGAAAAATGCCTTTATAAAGAATCTTTCAGATTTGAGACATCCAGGGGAAGAAGTGTCAAGTTAACACAGACTCTGTGCTGTGTGATTTTACCAGTGTACCAGGGTCAATACCTTTACATGAAAAATGCTGTGTGTACTTTAATGACTGCAAATAGCAGTCCGTCCCATATCTAGTTCAGAAATTGTCTCTCTTGACAACAGCTTGACAAGCAGCTCTGCATGGCCATTTTAATTAAACTGGGATATTAGTTTGCTCCTTGGAAAATCTGTAGCTTAGTGAATAAACATTGGTTATTTCTATTTCCAGAAATTTCCTTGGAGATCTCATCTAAATGTTCTGGAAGCTTCCAATTGACTTTGTTCATTAGATATGAAAAACCACATCCAGAGCTGTCCTAGCTTCAGGAGTTTTTTGTCCTAATAGCAGGACCAGTACTTGGCCAAATTAAAGGTCGTTGGTTATTCTTTTGAATGCCACATATAGATTTCCAAATGCCTTTGCCATTTCTGTAACTGTGGGTTATCCAAGAAGTCCTTTTCTGAACAGCCTTGAAAAGATTAAAAATGTAAGTCTACAAAGGACTATGATACTCATGCAAGTTGGCATGGATCTGTAATTTTGCGTGTTGAAAATTTTCATTCTGTATTCAAGTGTGATTCTAAAATTGATCTGAAATTATAATAATTTTCCCCAAAGAGGTTAAACTCCTTCAACTTCCATTATGTGGAAATAAACTGTTAAAATATTGATTAAGCAGTAACCTCAATAAGGAAACAAAGTCTTTCTGTATCAAGTTGTCAATACATTTCTCCATGTCTTCAAAGGCAGAAAAAATATAAAGAGTTTTCTTAGGAAGCCTTTTCTCTAACAAGCCTTTAAATGAGGAAAACTCCTGGTATTGCAGACTGGCAGAGATCATTCAGTCAGCACCACTTGCAGATGTGGTAAATTTGAACTAGATTTGTGGTCTGGCTAGACCAGGTTTTGATGATAGCCAGTATCACGTGCTTTTAAAATGGTGCAAAAAGTCCTCAGCAGCATGCCTTGTCCTCAGGGAACAATTCCTTTTAACAACAAAGGCTGATACATGTATCTTTTACTAGTTGCACCATATATGGTTTGGCATATTTCAAAATAGTATTTTCTATAATATTGCACAGTGAACAAATACTAAATTTATATTTGTGTGTGTATACCCTGCTGCATTACCTTGAGGTCATCAAGATCGTTTCTGGTCTTTTCCTTGAGATGTTCAATTTTTAGCTAAGCTAGCCTATGGCACACCAACAGGTTCCAATACAGACAGCCCTGTTTTGAGCATTGCCTGGGGACATTAAGTCAAGAACTGGCAAGAAGATGGATGTTTGGTAGAAGTGACAAATTCAGTTTCCTGGAGAAAGTTGCTGACTGCACTGTTCCAAATAGAGCTGCTTATCTGCCGTTCCAGATGTTGTAATTATGATAGCTGTTTTGGGGGACCTTGAAGAGGTGAAGGAGTGAATGAATTTACTGGAGAATCCAGCTTACTTGTAAGACTAGGAACAAATCAACACTCACTGTGATTCATGCTTATATTCTGTGATTCATATCTATATTCTGAGCAGTTTCATTGCACAGACTTGCAAGTAGCAAAAACATGCACATTTATACAAATTCATAATTGGGATGTGTTTTCAAACCTAGAGAATTATAACTACATGTGGGCAGAATAAAGCAATAAGGTTCTAAAAAGGAAAACTTCCTGCTGTGTGAAATGTTCTCATGTCTATGCAAGGTTTTTGAGTCTGAAACAGGTGTTCAAACTCCCAAACTCCAAAACATAACATGCAGCTCTTGTTTGGAGTGGTTAAACCATGGGGCAAAATATATTGCACTCTTAGTCTTGCACAACTTTGTAGCAACACATCTTTCTCTTATATGGATGTCATCTCCTCCCAGTCAATCTTTGTGATGTAGTATTTTTCTCTAGGTACTGGATGCCATGCTCAATACTTAAATAAAATAAAAATAATTTCATCTTCAGTTACTTTTTTTATGACCATCGAAAGCAGCAGTGGTGAATGCAAGAACAGAAAAATATATTTTCCCCTCCTTCTACCCATTCAAAAGATACAAACTAGAAATATTTTACTTCTGACCAGAATATTGTTGGATTCATGCGCTGCTTACAAGAGGTAAGAGGATTGAGGGGAGAGAATAAGAAATAGATACAAAAACAGGTTAAGCAATGGTATACTAGATTAAAACGAACAGGGGTAAAAGCAGATAGCAAGAGGAAAGTATAGCTACAGCCCCAGGATGTGATACAGGAAGCCAAAAGTTTCAGATTGTATGCTTATAATTTCTTGAGTGATTGTTGAAATTTACATTGTTTCTAAAAGCTTCTTATGTGGTTGAAGGCATGACATACATGCTTCAGGTTGTATAAGGACTGATGAAAATTACTTAACTTTTTTGTTATTGTTCTGTGTTTTTCTTAACTAGTTTTATTTTCATTTCTATAACTATATATTTCTGCATATGAAATCTTTGTGATAGTAAAAAATTATTGTCTTCTCAGTGAGTGAAGTCTAGTCACAAAAATAGTAAAACAGACCAAGGCCATAAAATCAAACTACCCAGCTAATATCAACAAGTTTTCTGAAGAATTTCCTGTTAAGTTTTCAAGTGTATCAAAAAATGTAAGACACATTTGTTCAGAATCTGAAATGCAGGTTTGTCTTTCATTGAGTCTATTTTGATAATGTGCAGATATTTATTGGGGCTGTTAGTAGCTCTTTGATTATAGGGTTTTTTTGCTGATGCATATTGCAAAAGGCTTATTCACCTGTTCTCCAATAAGCTAAATGACAAGAGTTGCCAAATTTCTGCTCCTTGGGTTGTAGCTAAAAGAAGCTGAGTCCAAAAAAAAAAAGAGTCATCGAGATGTTCTTGATAATATTACAGTGAGAAGTACTAATCTGAGAGACTTTTCCTCATTAAAATTCTATGCAATTTACGTAGCGTAGCGTTCTTCCATGCCATGCAGGTAAAATTTTTCAGCAGCAGATGCAGGCTTTTAAAATTTTTTTAGATTTGGTACAAACTCTCTATTGTACTGTTTCTAGCAAGATTATTATTATTCTGATGCAATCATTTTCATTCTGGGAGTATCACTTAGTGATGAATCCTATGCCATTTTAATAACCATGAACCTTTTGAGAAAATAATTACAATATAATGATTTCTACAGAGGACAATTTAAATTTCGATCAGAGGTTACAGAGGTCAAACATGATATATTGCCTATCAACATTTTTCTGACATGCCCAATCAGTAGGGACTTCTTGCTCTATTTTCTGATTTTCTTTATTTTTTGAAACAATTCCCATTAAGATTAAGACAATTTGTGAAGTAAGAACTGCTTTTCCTTGTCAAAATGTGAATGATATATGGGGAGTTTGTTTGCTTTTTAAGAAAGTACTGTAATATTTTTTCTGAATATTGATGCAGCTTTTATCAGTGGCTTCCATAAGTATTCAGTTTTTATTGTTAATTTTTTTTTTTTTCTTTCTTAAATATTTGCCTTTCTGAAATTCAGGCACTAGTAAAATCCTACAAGTGAAATAATCTCTTATTTGGTCAACAAATGCATAAGAGGCACTCCAGGAAGTGTGAATGCAATGCGTAATGTTGATCTTGTATTAATCCCTGTGTTCAGATACTTTCATCAATGTGGGTCAGATTTAAGGCTTACATTCCTCTGAAGTCAGTAGAACTTATGGGTATATGTTTAAAGCTTAACAATCTGTTATTTGCTCTGTGAATGAAGGACAAATGTGCATATTTAACTGTTTTCAGATGTTAATTTTTTTCCTGCTCTATTTTTAGGAAAAGGATATACATCATAAGCTTTCTTCTGTTTGCTGAAGGCGTAGCAAAATTTTGGCATATAAAGGCACTAGAGGCTGACTTTTTATGACTATGCAGGTCAAGATACTTTGAGAAATTTCCATTATCTCTCTGGAACCAGTCTGAGCTGTGAAGCCTTTGTGTCCAAGTTGTACTATGGTCCTGAGAAGTCAGAAAAGGAGACTAATAGTAGTCTTACAATCTGATTTGCCGAATACCAGTGCATTTACTGATTCAATGAATGAATGTGAAACATGAGTACTGGTTCAGAAAAATTCTATTGGTAGAAAAGGAAAATAAATGCTTTTTAATTTACTGAGGGATTCAGTACACTTTGGGATTGGGTGTAAAGCCTTACGATGCTTACTTTTGCAATTACCTCCTGCGTTTACATGTTTTATGTCTTAATTAGCAAGTGTAACATATTCTGGACAGGCAATCTTTGTGTGACCTAATAGAATTCTGTTTTTAAAAATGGCATGTGCCATCGTATAATGATATGCCAAAATACTTACTTATATCCTAATAATTCTTGATTTCTGTCAAGTATGCACCCTTGGTTCACCGTAATAGATATTTTGTCCTCATTCATTTCTTTTCAGTCCTGAATGTCTCACAAGAACAGCAACCAAACAAGCACATGAAGTATGTAACTATAAGTGTGAACATAGTAACCATTTTTTTTTAAGTTGATGTTTACTGTTAACCCACAACAAAACACAGAAAAGATGGATTTCCCAAAAGAGATAATAATAGCATGTTCATGTTAAATTAGTGGAAGTTTTTCAGTTATTTTAACAGAAAGATGCTATTTTTGTTCTGGACATCAAAATAATTTCTACCCTTTGGCTACTCTCAAGTCTTAATTATCTGGTAACTATTGGATTTATATTTTGTGTCTATTGATTCATTAAAGCAACTACTCACATTCAGACATGGACAGACTGTTCAGATGTATATTTTATGGATTAGCAGACCTTTCTTGCCTGAAATTACCTTTATTAATTTATCATATGCTTATCCTAATGACTCTGCCTTGATCATATGAATTTCTGTATGGCTAAATTTCTATATGACGTGCAATCTTTATTCTCGAAAGACGGAGAATTATCTGTTTCCCTCAATAGTTTGCTCCAGCTATTCTGTCATAGTCACTTTATTTGCCTGCCTTCACTTTCGTGTTGTGCTGTTCTTTGCTTAATTGTAGAGCCCTTTTGTAACTGATATTTTCTCCTTATGAACGTTCTTATACAATAATATTTTTTAATTGCTTTCAGTCTTCTTTCTGATAAGCTAAATAGACTGAACTCTTCAAATCTTTCACTACAAGTATTTTTCTGCAACTTTTGTATAATATTATGTCTTTCTCTGAGCCTGTTCCACTCTTTAAGCATGATTTTTAGCATAGGAACACCCAATCTACATGAAGTATTCCTAGGTAGAGGAGTAAAATTATTTACTGCCGTTCATTTCCTTTGGGTTTTCACTGTAAATTGCCTAATCAGTGTAACATTAACGTCCTACTCAGAGTCTGTCTTTTCCAGGACAGTTTGCTGTTCTGTTTGTGTGGCTTGTATTTACTGTCCATGGATGCTTAGCTGTATTAAAATCCAACTTGTATTAATTGGACCATTTTGTCATACAGTGGGATTAACGTGTAAAAAATACTGTCATAGTTATTTACCACTCTGCTGCTCTTCGTGTAGCTTACTAATTCTGTCAGTGGTGGTTTATGCATATGTTTTCAGATGGCAGTAACAGTTATAAAGCTAGCCTACCTCTTAATCTCTTCCCTTAGCAAGGAGATTGAATGAAATAATGCCTACACAAATGTAAGGTGTTATGATATTTTATGGAAGAAGCAGTATTCCTCTTACTTCTAGATCTGCAAAGCACAATGGAGGATGAGAAGTATTAGAGACAAGATTAGCTTCAAAAACCTGGTAAGAAGTCTAGTCAGGGCATACCTTCTCAGGCAGACTCAAAAACATTCAGGAAACACTAAGAAGTTGTTAACCTGATTTCATGATCTTCTGCCAAACAAAGGCAGAGAATTATATCTTGAGTTACTGCTTTTAGTTCTATTGAAGCAATGTTTCTTCCTGTAACTTCTTCATAAGACCAATTTTCTCAACGCATTCATATCAGTCTTTCTAAGTGAAATACACATATATATTTCCCATTGCACTCTTGTCTGTAATGTATTTTTCTACTGAAAAACCTCTATACAGGATCTCTTTTTTTTTTGCCTTGGGCAATTCATTCTTTGATATGCAAATATTGTAAATAATGCAAAATTTGGGAGTTGTGGGTGTTTTCTTCCTAATCCATTCAAACTTAATACTCAGCAGTTTTTATTTTGAAAATCCTTTCCTGAATAAACCTCTGTAGAACAAATCCTGTCCCTAGGGTGCAACCTTTGCAGGTGAGTTATGAATCAAGAAGTGCAACAAGTACTGAAATCTGAGGAAATCTTTGGTCAGGTGGGATTTCTTCATCAATGCTCTGTAGCTTTTTCAGCCTCCTCCACTCTCTTTCTCTAAAGATTCACTTAGTTACTAATCTACTGACTACACAAGCCTACCAATAAGCTTTCCATCCTCTGCTGCAGAAGGTGTATCTGCTGGCCAAGTAAGTATTTTGTGGATATAGAAAGATGAAATGGCAAAGCTGCTATCATTGTAGGAAGAACCCTTTTAAGCTACAGAAGAGAAGAAAAAATTGCCTTCAAAGGTATAGAGAATCAA
>NW_009594360.1:11746-12572 GCF_000690535.1 Cariama cristata | reverse complement strand
TTTCCCAAACAATCAAGCCTTCAGAAGTGGGAATCGGTTTTGATTTTCTATATAGTGAATCAAAATAATATTCTTTATTTAAGAGAAGCAGACAGGGTTAGTCATTTTAGTACACAGTGCAGATGCTCTAGTTTGGCTTGCAAAAGAAATTTTTTTAAGTGATTTAAGAATTTATCATGAAAGAATTTCGCTAATCTCTGAACTCATTTTCTGAGTTTCCCGAGATCATTTCCAACCAGTACTGCTTCAGAACTTTGTCCAGACCAGAGAAGGTCATCCATTGCAGGTGTGGAGATCAAGGATCGCATAAACCTGATTATTCACAGTATCTGAGTAAGAAGATGAGACAGAAATTTAATCTGGGTCTGTTCTTCTCTGGCTGATCCCTCTTGCATTGTGACACATCTTTTGTGTGGCGGATTGAACAAAAACAGCCCAAAGCAATGTCTCAGTCTTTAATTCTCCTTCTGCCTGTCTATTTTGGTGGTGTTTTTAGCCAATTAGTTGTGGCTACCTTCAATGTGGTATTCTAGAACTCCCATGTTTTCCTTACTCACATGAAAGTGTTCTTCAGTACTGCTTCAGTTTATGAGGTCAGTTTAGAATCCTGTGACATTCAAATATTGGCTTTGGTCTGATTTATCAGACTTTGATCTGATAAGAGGCACACTGATAATTTGATTTGATGATTTATCTATAAGAAGCTGGATTTCACCAACCAAATTAGCTGAGATTGTTACGGTGTCGTTTGGCAGATTATAGGCACATGACATGTAGTACAAATAATCTAAAGGAGAATCCATTGAAAGTCATTTGGTCTTCCTTC
>NW_009594360.1:1301-11715 GCF_000690535.1 Cariama cristata | reverse complement strand
GCAGGAGTTTTAATCTTGCGGTTAACCTCCAATGATACAGTCTCTGTAATGAGTTAATTTCTTTATTAAAATGCAAATCAATTTCCTTAACATAAAAATGTATGGTATACCCTAAAACACAGTTCTACTGAGATAGATATGTACATACAGGATCATATACTAAAATTTATGCTAATGTATATATAACCTGTTACTTTAGCATGGAAAGATCTGTTGCCTAAATAACATTTTATTTTTGGAAGTAAATGATAGTTAGGAGGATTTAGTTGGACTGATTCATTGATGAAAAGAAAATTAATGTGAAGCCAAGATTCACTTTCAGATGAATAATTGGAATTGACAACTGTTATTATTTTTTATCAGTGTTAAGTTCTGTCTTTTGTATGAGACTGAAATTGCTTATAACTGGTGGTTATGAAACAGTTGGCACTTTCTGATAGCCTTACTATGATTGAGCTTTATTCTTTGGAATATCTCCAAGAATAAGATGTCAGCAAAAGTAACTTGTCTTGAATCTAATTTCTATATTATATAAATACTAATGTATAGTAGCATTTCATACACATAGTATTATCTAGATAGATTTCCGATAAGTGGGTACAGAGTTCTCTAGAAAGATTATGCTGTAAGGGCTTCAGTATATTCTTCTCCTTGTGGCCAATGGCCAACACAAAAGTTGCTGGTCCTTTGCAGAGATCCTTTTAAGCACGTAAATGAGATACATGAGAATTAGGAGACTCCATAAGAGTCTGGGACATCATGTTTACCACAGTGCAAAGGACTATAGATTGCATATGCAGAAAATCTGTAATGCATGCCCAGAGTCCTTTCTACATCTACATCAGCTATAAGGTGATGGGGCTTCCTGCATGAGACCTTCTGTGTATGACATCCGGATATTGGAGCCACCTTCCAATTTAGGCCCATAGAGCTAGGCATCTAAACTATGTTGGAGGCCTACTGTTGTCTCCTTACCTTCCTAGCATGGTGTCTATCCAGCAGGTTTGAAAGTAGAGTGGCCTAACCTTAAAAGAACCTGGAATTTCCAGGGTCTTTTCAGTTTTGCATGGTCACTGCAGACTTCACTATAAACCCAAACTTTTTTGCATTAAGGACATTCTGAACTTCTGTTTTGTTATTACTTGTCCTGTTCTTGTGCTTGGAAAATTGCCTTACCAACTTTTGGTTTCATAGAATCATAGAATCATCATAGAATGGTTTGGTTGGAAGGGACCTTAAAGATCATCTCGTTCCAACCTCCCTGCCATGGGCAGGAACACCTTCCACCAGACCATGTTGCTCAAAGCCCCATCCAGCCTGGCCTTGAACACGTCCAGATATGGGGCATCCACAACTGCTCTGGGCAACATCTTACAGTGCCTCACCACCCTCACAGTGAAGAATTTCTTCCTAATAGCTCATCTAAATCTTCCCTCTTCCAGTTTAAAGCCATTGCTCCTTGTCCTATCACTCCATGCCCTTGTAAAAAGTCCCTCCCCAGCTTTCTTGTAGGCCCCATTAGGGTACTGGGAGGCTGCTCTAAGGTCTCCCTGGAACCTTTTCTTCTCCAGGCTGAACAACCCCAACTCTCTCAGCCTCTCTTCACAGCCCTCTGATCATCTTCGTGGCCCTCCTCTGGACTCGCTCCAACAGGTCCATGTCCTTCTTGTGCTGGGGTCCCCAGAGCTGAAGGCAGTACTGCAGGAGGGGTCTCAGGAGAGCGGAGTAGAGGGGGAGAATCCTCTCCCTTGACCTGCTGGTCTAACTGCTTTTGATGCAGCCCAGGGTACGGTTGGCAATACTTTCCAATTAAAAGAAAAATTCAAAGTTGCTAATTCTTTCTTCCTGCATCTTCCATCCCCCTTTTAATTTTCATCCTCTGCATGATACTCTTTCTTTTCCTCTATATCACACACAACCCCTGTTTCTCAGTTCATTTTTGTTCCATAACTATTTTCCAGCAAGAGGCAGAACAAAGTAAATGGAGCTGCATCTATTTGGAGCTATGTGGCTCCTAGTTTTCGTAACATTCCTAATAATTTATTTTCTGTGAGGCAGTTGCCCATTTCTCAAATTTAACTGAACTACTGGATGGACAAGTAGATGATGTAATTACATGGCAAACAGAATGTGGTCTCCCCCTTTCCTAGTGGCTGTGTAGCACATTGTATTGACTTCTTTCTTCTCTCCACCTCTTTTCACTATAAAATCATAAAAGCAGAAAAATGTAGATCCTTTGACAGGTTTCAAGAACATCACTTTCCACAACTCCATGTTATTTTAATTATTTTTTTTCTCTAATAATATTAATAGAAGTTTCATTTGACTTTTGAGTTTGCTGAGTTTTTAAAACTGTGAGCTTCCTTGTCAAGATAGTTACCTCAGTTTTGTGATAGGATTATTTAACAGACAGCATTTTGTTGCGTATTTCCCGTGTATTACTGAAGGCTATTTGATATCACACCTTTCTGTGGCATTGCTCATTTGAATGTTATGTTTGTAATTTAATCCAAGAAATTGGTTATGGAAGTTCTTAGTGAACTAAGCTTCAGAAATTCACAAATAAATAGAAACAAACACATAGTCCAAAATTCAATAGCCAGGAATCTGTGTTCTCGCAATTACTGCACCATAGCCAGTTGCCTTTCACAACTCTGCTGACTTTTTTAGATTATGTTTATGAGATTTTATTTTTTCAGTTAAAGGTTTAACCTTGATTTTCCTCCCGTTACCTTGCTGATCTTTTAAGCCAAGACAGCCCAAATCCTGTTTACCTACTTTTGCTCTCTGGATCCTGTCTAATTCTCAAAACAGAAATTTGAAATTGCAAAGCTTTAACAGCTTCTTTTATGCTTCCTACTCTGTACTAAAGTACAAGTACTAAACTTGTTGCTACACTTATGAGACCTTTAAGTGCAAATCTGTTTTCTGTTATGCTCAGCTCTGTGTTAATTTTTGGTCAAGTTGGCACTATGCCTTACAGATCTGGTGAAAAGGAAAGATGTCTCTTAGCTGTCTTTGCTCAATCACAGGTCCTGTATTTGGTTGATCCTTCATTGCTTCACTGCAGTATGAATTACTCCAGAAAGGAATGACAGGGTTTGCACAAACTGGACAATATTTACAAGCCATCTATGCTTCATGAAACATGCTGGACTACTCTATGGTTTCTCATATGTGTAACACTAGCTTCTGTAAACAGTTGATGACAGCTGAGATGAAGCTTGTAATTTCCAGTATTTTGCTACATCAGATGCTAATCAATCTTTTCATTCTCTTATGATGGATGTTGTAAAGTCATCAGCCACTGTAGATGCCACCAATGGAGAAAGACCATGGCACAATTAGTGGTGTAGCTTTTACATGTGTATCTGATACCAGTCTGCTTCTGCGAAAAATTTCTTTCAGGATTTTATCCTAAGGGGCTTTTGAGCAGTGCTACAGACCTTTAAAACCCCATTCTAATAATTTATATTAGGATTGAAACACTGCAAAAGCTCAGTGATTAAGTATGACGACAAGGTTCATGACCACAGGAGGATGTGAGCTGACTTATAGATCATTTGAACCATCAGTCAGAAAGCACTCTAAAGCTTCAGCAGCTAGAGAGGGGCATAGAATCATTGGTATTGACATCTGTGCAAGAGGTAAAACAGATTTTGGAAAGCAAGAGTTATGATCTGACCTGAAGTTCTTATGGCATAAGAGAGCAATTGAAGCACAGCTTCCAGTCTTTTGTTATATACATAGAGAACTATTACAATATTTACCTGTAAGGGTGAAAAGAAGTCACTTCTGCTTCCAACTCTTAGGATGATTGCTATTTTAGTGTGCATGATTCTGATTTTTCTTACCTAGTGCAGATATGCAAGAGAGATGTCTACTGGAAATATTCTGCCTCCTCAGCAGCATTAAACTATCTTATATAAGTACATAGGAATGAACATTCTGAATATTTTTCCATATTATTACTATTTTGACAGTTCTCTTCCAGAAAGTAGTATCTGTTACTGTAATGAAAATATAAGCAGAAATGCCTACTCCCCCCTCTCCCCTCCTTGATCTATTAGTAACGTTAGGGGCATCACCCTTTGTATCAATATACAGTAAACAGAAGTAAAATTAATCACTTCTTAGAAACTTAGAAATCACTTAGGTTGAGACTTTTAAATGTTACAGTGCTATCAACATTCTTTAAAGAACTGATTTGAAAGGCTGCCCAGAGCTTCCAAAAGGACAGTGTGGACTGTAGTATTCATTAATTAGTCTAGCAATTGGCTATTTTAATATGCTGTTGTACATACTTGCAATAACAGAACGATCAAGGTGGACCTTTAGACTGTAAGCCGGACTGCAACGCATGTCCAACCTGGGAAGAGGAATAGTGATTCCCAGGAAGAAAGATTTACATTTCCAAACAAAAAAGTCAATATTTGAGGAGCTTTCTGACAAAGATTAAGTGTATTTTTAATACTGTGCTGATGATTATAGCAGAGTAGGCTATAATATATCAAAATGTAGCAGAATGGAAGTCCTGCAGGTTGGTATAATGAGAACTATTATTGTCACTTAGAAGATTGAACTGTTTCATTTAGGCAGTTCTGAATGCCAAAATGCTCAAAGTAAAATATCAGTAGTTGTTAACTGTAACGATTTTTAAATCAGGATCATTAAACAGAAGGATTACTGCAGGAGCTGGTGATGAAAGCTGTAGCCATAATGCATCCATTTAGCAGGCATTCAAGATGTAGCAAAGAACATGACTGTTAACTTTAACAGTCATGATTTAGAAAATTTTACTTCAGTCTTAAGCATTTTCCCATAAAACAAATAGATTTCAAGTAATGTTTTGTGTATGTTGCTGTTGAGACTGCAAGCAGTCTTTGTTGGTGATGTGTGCTTAATATATCATGAAGGGATGTAAGCTATTACGCAGAGGGGAGGAAATTATATATTCTCACAAGCCCACCTTTTTTCTGCAGTGAATTAAAGTGTGGAAAAAAAAAAACCCAAACCAAAACCCCAAAACCACCATTGTTGTATTGCTCTAACTTTGTTATAAATTTATGGAGTTGTCAAAATGACACAATGTACATGAAGTTTATAGTTTTGTTGCCATGTGGCCCTGTTGTACTGAGTTTTGCCTCTGCTTGCTAAGACTTGAGGTATTAGACTCTAATGCTTAGAGAGTTGCTTTTCTAATTAAAGGAGAGCTCAGTTTCTTGATAAGGAAGTTCTGCTTTTGGGTGTCATGCTTCCTGGACAGTTCCATGCCACAGACCATATAGTTCCAAATCACTCTGGGAGAGGAAAGTAATAAAAGGAAGATGCAGCCTGCATAATCAATGACATAAAAGACTGGTTTTAAAAGGACTGCATTCTAGAAGGCTCTTCAGGTTATGTTGAGCTTCCTTACCAAAATAATTTCTCCATCCTTTCTCGTTTATCTTTCCTCTGTCTCTCATTTTAAAAATATTTATTTTTGGAAGAAAATACAGGAAGTAGTCTAATGTACAGTGAAAGAATTACACGGTGTTCAGGACATTCATGCCTTCTAGTATACTACAGTTTCTGGTATCTGAAGTAGGCATGAAAGTACAACAGAAACATCATGTATTTTAGAAGCTTCCATATAGAAAGTAAGATGTGATCTTAAGAGTAACGATGAAAAAAAGGAAAAAAAATAAAAGCAAAAAAGCTGACAGTGATACAGTAAGATAGTAAAAGAGCCATAACAGGTTATTAGGAATACGAAGGGAAATATAAATAGAATGAAGGAGTCAGAATTACTTATTTGGGAAGTATGGAGCATATTCTCAGGAGACTTAACAACCTGTCTGTAATTAAAAATTCTTTTCGGTGTATTATGGAAGCATCTAGGTGTTCCAGGACTCTATTGTACTACATGCTGTAAGCAAAGACAAAAATCTGACCCCAGAAAAGCCTACTGTCTAGTTACATGGCCAGAAAACTTCCCCTGAGCTAGTTCAAAAGAATCAAGGGAACCACTGAAGTTTGCTGTTGACACTATTACAACTTATAAAAGGAAAATTTCCTATGAAGTAGTAGATTTCAAGCAATGCATGCAGTGCATAAATATAAATCTTGCAAGGGTGAGGTAGAGTGGGTGGTTGGAGGTAAAAATTACTCTACTGTCTTTAGTATTTACTTTTATTTAGAATAATTATACGTAACTTATGTAAATCAAATGTTGTTGAATGTACATAGACTCCACAAGCAAAGAAGTTCATTTTCAAGTGAGGTTTCAACTTCCCTTCTTCTTATTCTAATTGAGAACATTTATAGAGTTTTGAGCACATAAGGAATATAAAAGTCTGGCAAGTGAAGTACAGGCATGGTCTCTTTTTTCATTAAGAGAATGAAGTCTTGTCAGTGCCATTTATAAGTTTATTTAAGAATGTGCATCTGGTGCTTTTGAGAAGAATATGCAAATGATGAATTCTTTACAGGTTCAGTATTAAGTAAATACAGACTGCTACAGCATCGTCCTATTTGATGCTGCTGAAAGGAACTGATTAAATAATCTATAAATACCTTCAATGTTCTTTTCCCTCTGAGAAGCAAGTTATTTTCTGTGAAATTAGTTTCCATATTGTGTGTGCTAAACAGAGTGAGTGACAACTCTCCTTTCAAATACATCATATATATCTTGTCATTATATACATTGTAAATCTCGTCATTATCTAGCTAACAATTTTTACATTTATTGTAATTTAACATGAGTATAAATTTATAAATAGTGAGGTGAGTGGCCTTCTGATAAATCAGTTCTTGATCATGACAATGAAGTGTTCTGCTTCTTATCCTAATGGACAACGTAGGATGAAGGGAGTTGAAAAGCTGAAACGTAGTCTGGTTGACCCTGCTTCCATTCCTGTAAATTTCTGGATCTACCTTCCTCTTTTGCAGAATGATATTTCTGGTATATCCATGGGCACAAGTCCCAAGAACTAATATGGCTTGAAATATAACCGTCTTCAGCTCAGCAGGCAAACAAGGCAACTTCCTTTAGTATTTAGTTTTCTACAGATGTGTTTGTTAGAGAGCAATGGATCTGATGATACTGTCTGCTGACCAAGAGGTAGGAAAGAACAGGTCCATTTTTAACCACTCTGCTTTCTACCCTGAATTCCTACATATTCTGAGAGTTTTCATTTGATTTTGATATCTGAGAAGGCACAAGAGTCTTTTAAGGCTCTCTTGACCAAACATTTTAGTGCTTAACTACATTTACTGTCATATACTTGTATTGACTTTTTTCATCAGTAACAGCACTGATGGTACTCTTTCTTCTTTCCTGTTTTCACAAGTTTTAGCACCAAAAGTCTTCAAGTCATCTGTTTCTCTTGTCGGATTTTTCTGAAATTGTGTAAAGCTTCAAGAACTGCTGTGTTTGGAGAAAGGTATATTCACACATCATGTAAACCTCAATATCTTACAAAATTACATTTAAAAATTATTATGATGTGTCAGTTGTGGTTTGAGGCAGAGAACACAGATCTAATACATGACTGAAAAATAGAATGAACCAACCAACCAACAATTCTGAATAGTTTTTCTCATATTCTGTCCTGCTGGAAGGATAGAATCTTTGAACAATGCTGACTGAAGCCTAACTCTAAAGTAACCTCAGGGGATTAGCCACCTACTTGATAGCAGTAGTCACTAAAGAGAACAGTTAGGGAAAATACATTCTTGCACTGATTTCCAGATCTTTAAATTCAATAACTTTGGATTCCCAGTAGCCACTGGATTATCTTATTTATTATTATTTTTTTTATTAATAATAATTATTATTACTCTTTTTTACACCCCTGTTCTTTCATGAGAAAGTATCCAATTATAGAACAAAAACTTATGAATTATTTGAAAGATTAGACTTCAGAAATGTAAAGGTGACAGCCAATCTATGGATAAAAATGTTTAATATTGTTATGGAACATCTTATGTCTATTTTTGATAGGTAGTGTGGCCTTTCCAATGATTTTCACTAGATATCTTCTGCAAATTTCACATCCTACCTTTTAAAGGCAGTTTATTGTCATTCAGGTGTAAGTTGTTTGCCTACTTAACTAAAACATGGTTGTAGTTTAATTCTAGCAGTGATGAATTGCTGGAGTGAATTCATGCAAACAGGGAAATTGAAATTAAATTCATCACACTAAGAAAACCATTCCTCCCCATGTAAATTACTAGCTTTTCTGCTAAAATCAATTTGTTTTGGTAAATTATGCAAAAATTCTCAAAGGACTTAGGTAGATGATTTATTATACTCTTGGCTGTTTCATAATAGTAGAAAATGAAATTTATTCACACAATATTAGATGGCATAAGCTGAGAGCTTTAGTGACAATTTCTGTTTATTACAATTAATCTAGGTTGTCTATGTTGACAGAATTCCCACAATATGTAGGACATAATCTTTACGAGAGATGCTTTTTATTAAACTGTACACAAGTGTTCTTCACTTGAATAGAACAGATCAATTACTTCTGTATTGCAAGAACTTTCAATTGTTCTAATAAACTCTAATGAAATTCAGTATTTCCATGAAAACTGTTTGTATTCTGAATTCTTGAAACATCAGAACTTAAAAATCCCCTCAGAAAATAAACAGCTCCTCAGATCTTTAAAACAATGTAGGTGGGAGTTATTTGAAGTTACTTTAGGCATCTTGTTCAGAGTTCTAAAATTTGTAGTTCATTCATGCCAGCAGAATCCTGCAGCTGAAATCATCAATGTTGATGTTAAATGCATGTTGTTATCATTTGATGTGATCTAAACCCCTAAATAAATATAAAAATAGTGTGGTAGAGATACTGGGTGGTGGGGGGTAGGGGATGAAGAATAGAATTCAATCACATGATTAATGTCTAGGCAATAAAGCATACAGGCAAGGAACTACATTAAAGATAATAAATATGCATTTATATTTGTTATGTCTTAATTATGGAGTGTTTGCTCGACAATATAAATTGTACATATGTTTTCCTAAGATTTTTTTCTCTTAACCGCCATGGTAATTGACCAGTTCTAGGATGTACAGCAAGTTTGTCCTCTGTCAATTGCCTCTGCCCATTTTGCTACACAGGTTTAACTGTACTGTCTGGCACCAGACATAAAAGCCATTACCCTAAAGAGAGAAAGAGACAAATTGCATAGAACTCAGTTTAACCAGAGTGTAGTTACAAAAGACCACAGAAAGGCACCTTTCTAAAACAACATGTTCTTGCTTGCCATATTTCCAAGAGAGATCTTTGTTACTTTCACCTAGTAAGTCATAATCCTAATAAATTGTGATAACTTTTTATAGAGGGAAGTGTAAAATAACTTTAAAAGTTCCTACCAGCTTCCCCTTTAATAATTTCTTTACAGAAGATAAAATAATGTTTGACATGAAATAAAAGACAGCATGCAAAAAAATATTGTGAACTTGAGCTTTCATATCAGTTTTAAGCGTCAGACAGCTTGCCTGTGTTATCTCAGAAGTCTCCAAATATCTTTGTGCAAAGTCCAATTAAATTAGTTTTTTCAGACAAAATCTAAGTATCAGTTAAAATTAATCTTCTATCACAGAGCTATTTTATATTCACTAACTTGTGTCTAGGCATGTTACTTACACCCTGAGTCAGTGAAATGTAGCAGCAGGTCTGAAGGGTAAGTGAAGCTTTGTGAATATTAATTACAGTGTCAATGGGCTAGCAAGAGCTCCAAACCCCCAAGGATAATGTTATATATAGTGCCAGGTGACAAAATGTGATGACCTTATAGATGGCCACATTAATTGACCATTGAATCTGGCAGTTTACAATGTGGTTTACAAGTGTATTCCTAAACCTTGAGCTTCACGAACTTTATTATGTGAGGTTTAGGAGATCAGAAGTTTGTGACCATGATTTCTTTACTAATAGAAGGCAGGTCAATTTGCATTTTCTTTGTAAATTTTTTTTTAAACTTAGTGTCCAGCTTCATATCTGTTGTACGTTTTCAGGTACCCTCTCTATCAAGAATCTTTCAAATCCATGAGTGCAATGTGTAAAACTAGACTAGGACAGAAATATGGACTATTCTATATAGCATCAATAATTACTGGAGACCTTTATGTAACAATTATTATGGAAGTGATCTAGTCAGTTACCACATGACTTGCCCACCTTCTTTATATCTCCCTCTGTCCAAATGTGAAAGCACATTTGAGAGGCTCCTAACACTTCGCAAAATTTTAAATAGTTCTGACAGCAATGTTGTGGTATACTTTCCAAATAAACAGAGGCTTTTTGTTGACTTAAAAGGATTTTATGTCAGCCCTCCTTTCCATGAATAGTGTTTTGCAAGCTCACAGAATTTGTGTAGATAGGCACTGACTAATAATGTACTCATAGTTCAAAATTTA
>NW_009594360.1:0-1270 GCF_000690535.1 Cariama cristata | reverse complement strand
GTAGGGAAAACCATATGAAAAAAAGTGCATTTGTAATTTATTTTTAACAATGGAATCTTTTCTGTATAATCAGAAAATGGCTGACGAAATATATAATCTGACTCCTTAAAAGCAATTGTTTTTTGGATTATTTTTTTTCCTTGAGGTTTTTCTAAAGTCAGATTTTTTGTCTATTGAATCTCTTCATTGGCTTATTTCTGCCAGGCTGTGGCTTAAGCATTTATAAAAGCTGCTCTATTGTGATGTCATCTTTCATTTTCTATCAGTTGGGTCCACCTTGACATGTTTTTCTCTGAAGTCAAAATTCTGCTGTGATGTGAAAATGAAAGCCTTGTTATCACAGCTATCGTTTTGCACAAGGATATTGTTTATAAGAAACCCAAAACCCAGGGAAAACTGACTGAAGGAATATTTTTTCAATGGAATATGTTTTTTTTCCCAGTTTTAAAATCTGGGACTTTCTTTCTGAACAAGCAGGCAAACTATGCTGAATCCAGCTAGAAACTCCCTTCAAAAATCTTTAAACACTTCTTACATTGAAGTGATACTGAAAATACATTTAAGGAGGAAAAAAGAGTTCAAGAAATACAGAGGTATTATGGGGACGCACAATATAAAAAAATGTCCAAGGGGCATGGCAGTGAGATAATATTCTAAGTGAGTACGTGTCAAATGTTACTGAAGTTGGCCAAGAAGGGTAGATTCATCATCAAGCATCAAGGCTTGCAGATTTTAGATGATGTTAGTAGCACAACTATTTCCATAAAGAAAAAAAAATATTAATACACTCTATGTAGATGCCATATATTTATGATAGGGGCCATTGTGATGTTGATGTGAGCTTCTCGCTAGTAGACATAGACTCATTCTTATCCAAAAAAAGTGTAGCTGCAATAGTGTAACAGTATGTTTAAGCATACTTAACTAACTGAACACAGTGCCAAAGTAATCACTGCTTCCACTACAGGTTAGAAGCAACTTGTAAAGCAGTCAGAATAAAGCGGACAGAATGCCTTAGTGTTTGCTTATAAAAGACTGTGCAATGGTATGTGTAATATTTCTATTGCAGTCATTGTCACAGTGGGAGGGTGAAATGCTGTGTTCTGAAGACTGATTGGCCATTAGTTAAATTATTTTTTTTTTAGCTCCAGACTTGTGAAATGAAACCTGAAAGCAAAGTCTCTGGCATCTTAGGCATACAAATATTTTTCAACTTGGGAATTCCATAATTATGTCATGTATTCCCTTGCCTTTGGGACTCTTATTTTGG
>NW_009594359.1:701-1241 GCF_000690535.1 Cariama cristata | reverse complement strand
AATTTAAGACATATGTTACTTTGTTCAATTGGACTTCTGGAGACTCCCCTGTCATTCCTCCTTTTTGTTTTTGCAACAGTCGCTTTAAGACACCATGCATACATTCGACAATGGCTTGTCCAGTAGGAGAATGAGGGATGCCAGTCACATGAGTGACACCCCATGACTGTAGGAATGAGGATACTTTGGCAGACACATAAGCTGGACCACTGTCTGTCTTAACTTGCTGGGGGACACCTGCAACAGAAAAAGCCCTTTGCCAATTGCAAATAGCATCCCGTGCAGTTTCACCTGCATGAGCAGTAGCAATGACAATCGAAGAAAAGGTATCAACAGAAACATGAACATATTTCAGTCGACCAAATTCTGACATGAGTAACATCTGTTTGCCATATTTGGAGAGCTCGTAGTCCCCTAGGATTGGTCCCATAAAAGTGAGGGACATGTTGACCCTGGCAATCAGGACACGCGGCAATGATGGCGCGGGCTTCAGAATTTGACAAATGAAATTGCTGTCTTAGGGCTCGATACCCTTGGGGG
>NW_009594359.1:0-556 GCF_000690535.1 Cariama cristata | reverse complement strand
ATTGTTGTCCATAAAAGCTTCAAAATTCCAAACAGTGCCTCATTATTAACTTGACCTAAAATGGCTTTGTCTAAACATCGCACTAATCCAGCCACATAAGCAGAATCTGTGACCACATTAACAGGACAAAAAAAGTGTTGAAATACCATGGTCATAACTCTCAGCTCAACAATTTGAGGTGAACCCTCCTGATACTCAATTTTGTTCTGCCATTGATGTCCATCATACCACACCATGGCAGCTTTTCCTGTTTTTCCAGAGCCATCAGTGAACACAGTGGGACCAGACACAGGCTCGGACTGGCTCAAATGCTTTTGTGCAAGCGGAATTTGATTGCACATTTTGACTAATGGGTGGGAGGGTAAGTGATACCAAATTTGCCCTGTGAAATTTGGCATTGCTGCTTGGAGTGCCGAATTGTTGGCAAGACACCATTCAAAGTATTCACTTCGCACTGGTACAATGATAGTCTCTGGGTCTTGCGCCAACAATTCCATGCAATGAGTTCTGGTTTTTATCACAATCTAAGCTAGTAATTCAAACAGGCCAGGAGCAG
>NW_009594358.1:0-2108 GCF_000690535.1 Cariama cristata | reverse complement strand
GAGAGGCTCGGCGTGAGGTCCTCGCCCCGGGCGAAGGAGGGGCCTCGGCGCTGCCGGCGCGCCCCGGCTGTTTGGCCCCGTCCCCCTGAGGAGACCGGCTGGCCGGAAGGGCCTTCCCTCCATGGGGAGGCGTTTTCCAGAGGTAAATACCGCTCCTTTTTTTTCAGTGTTTTCCTTTAAAAAAGAAAAGAGAGGAAGCACGAACATCCAGTGTGTGCTTCTCTCATCCTTGCAAACTCTTTCGGGCTTGGAGTTCACAAAAAAAATAAATAAAAGCACCTGAAATCAAACTCGCGGGAGCGGGGGAGGGGCCTGAACTTATTTTGAACAACATATGTAGGCTTTGAAAGTGCCTTAAGTGTTGCAGGTTGTGGAAGAAGGAGACATCAAGCAAACTGAAGTAGAAGTTTAAAAAAATCAAGGCTATAAAGCTGTGTGTTGGCTTGGTTTGGTCTGAGGGCTTCACTAGAGCTTCACGTTGAATAGGTGGAGTTGCCTCCACCTGTATTGAAATCCTGTGTTGTACAGACTATGACTGGCAGAATTGTTTTCTGCTTCTAAATGGCCACGTTGCCCTTCAGAAGGAAAAATTATGTGTTTCTGTGCTCTTTGTATTATGAAGGCATTTGTGGTAACTAGTAGCTACTGTTTGTGTTCACCCAACCTGAGAAACCTTCCATCATGTACAAAAAGGAGAATAAGCACCCAAGAAAACTGGTCCTTGAACTCCCAGAGCCAGGAACTGCATCTGTGTTTCTCTTTTTAAGATTTGCTCTTCTTATTGAGACTGCAAACATTATAAAATACAGAACTGAGATAATTTGCTCTTCCTTGAGAGAAGAACAGCTTGAAAATATAAATGCAAGCATACATACTGTACCCGAATTTACTACAATATTCAGAAGATTTAAGAAAATGCATAGATGGCATAAAACTTAATTTTCAATGAAGCAGTTCCTCAGATTTTTTTTTATTAAAATTTAATGACTCTTGAGATGTAAAGCAAAAAGTTTATCTTCACCTCTCTTAATTAAATGACCATGTAAAATGTCCAACTGCTATTGAGAACAATTTTACTGCTAATAGTTTATTGAGTTATTTCAATTATAAATATGCCTTCTATATTTTTTTTTTTTTTACTATGGAGTCAGTGGTGCAAATAGATACATGACCCAGAATTTTCATGTTATGTTTCCTCTCTTACCATTTATAGCTCTGTAGAGTTGCATTAGAAACATGTTTCAGGTGTGTCACAGAAGAAATTTCAAGTCTTTCATTAAGCAGGGTGGGATGCCATTAGTCAGAGGCTGAAATGTGTGTGTCACACTTGTATAATTTAATGTGCTCCATTGGCTTGTAAGTATGGAGTACCATACTCAACTGCTGTATATTTTACTTAAAGTGGTAGATGGTCTTTTCCTAGTTCAAATACAATTTGTGCATAGCTTTGGGAAAATAAAAGTTTGAATAACTGATAATAAGCATGAATGCAGATTTTTATAGTCCTTCATAAAACCATCTTAACAATTTTGTTTAGAAAACTGTAACTTATCAGAGATCTTTCATTTATCTATTAAGCAAATACAATACCTGAAGTATTTCAGAACCTAACTTCTCTGAGATCCTCTGCAGGAACGTGTTATTTGTGCACAGTGCATTGCAAGATTTGAGGACAAAAAGAATTACCTGTTTATAGTAACTAATGGCTCTTTCAACTCTTTCTGTCCTTTTTTTAGGACACTGGTGTGGGCAAATCAAGTATCGTGTGGAGATTTGTAGAAGATAGCTTTGATCCCAACATCAACCCAACAATAGGGTAAGACTCTGAATAAAGTGAATGTGACTTATGCAAGAATAAAACCAAATTGTATGAATATATATTTGTACCTCCTGAATAGATTGCTTAAGGATTCTCCATGTGTGGCAGCTAAATGTGGTAATAAACATGACTGCAGCCTTAATTAGCTCATGAGCTACCGTAGGAAAAGTAGGAGTGTATTCGGCACTCCTGCAGCTTGCATTTTCATGTGTAAGATCTGGACCCATTTTGTATTGTTAATCTAAGCTAACAAAATCCTGCTAGGAGTTTTGGGTTATGAATAAATTAC
>NW_009594357.1:11046-12151 GCF_000690535.1 Cariama cristata | reverse complement strand
CTCCTGCTGGCAGCTCTCCAGCGTTAGTGAGGTCCTGGTGAGCGCTGAAGGCTGAAGGACTCATGTCACTCTGAGCATCTGCATATGGACTGCCATCCGCTGGACCTCCTGTCTGTGCCGTGTCCCCTGCACCCTCAGCCCCCTGACCCTGCACCCCAGCAGCAGGCCATGCCAGTCCATCAGGTACAAAAGATGCTGGGTTGGGGGCATCTGAAGCTGAACTCAAGCCAGTGCCAAGTCCATCGGCTCCCTGGGGAGCACCAGCTGCCATCCCCCATAGCTGTGACCCCCTGGGAGATGGAGAGAAGGGTGCTCCTGGGGCAGCAGTGAGGTCGGGGCTTGCTGGTGTCTCTGCTTCATCATCAGCTGCAGGCAAGGTGCTGGCCTCAGCCCCTGGGGGTGGGTAAGCAGCACCCAGGGGTGGGTAAGCAGCCCCAGGAGCACTAGAGGTGTCCATGGTGGATGGCAGAGCAGCAGTCAGCAGCGGTGGCTGTTCTCTGGCATCAGCGGTGGCTGTTCTCCAGCAGGGGTCTGCCATGGGGCAGGCGGCAGGGATGGTTTGGCCAGACCCACAGCCCCCACGTCACCTGTGGGCAGTGCAGTGTCCAGGACTGGGGGATTCATGTCACTCTGTGCATCAGTGGGAAGCCTTGGGGCCAGCAGTGAGGTGGCAGTGTCCTCTGTGTAATGAGTGTTCCTCACTGGCTGCAGATTACAGGGCTGAGCCAAGCGCCTCCGATGACACCCGGGGAACTCCCTGCTCATCCCCACCGCCGGCTGGTGCCAGCGAAGCAGACGGGCTTAGCACTGCCTGGCCAAGGAGCAGGGAGGGCTCCCCTGGGTTTCCCACAGTTCCCGACAACATGTGGCTCTCTGGAGGCAGGTGGGATGAGCCAGCTGTGCTGAATTCATCATTTGCTGCATCTCCTGTATCTCCAGGCACCAAAGCCGAGGGACTTTCCTCAGCAGCTGAGGCCATTTCTCCCGCTGGCTCTGGGGTGATGCTGACAGCCCTGCTCACTGCCCCGTCCTGCTGAGTTGTAATTAGCTCCCTGGTGCCGGTGCTGAGGCTCCCGGGGTTGGGACCGGCATCGCTCTGGGTCTC
>NW_009594357.1:10713-11020 GCF_000690535.1 Cariama cristata | reverse complement strand
CTCCTGTGGCTGTGGTCAGCCCTCGGCTCAGCAGCGTGGTGACACCAGCACCCACAGGGCTGCCAGCAGTTGGCTGTGCCCCCCAGGTGGCTGCCGGTGGAGGGGTGGTGGGGAAGGACACGGCACCAGCAGTGGGGACTAGATCTTCTGCTCCTTCTCTGGTCGCAGCCACGAGGATGTCCTCCTTCACATCTGCAAAGAGCGGGGTGGTCCCCAGGGGGTTGTTGGGAGCAGCCCCTGTTATGTCAAGCTCTGCTTCTGGGGTGACAGCGGGGTGCTGTGCGGAGATGGCAGCAGCAGGCGTGGG
>NW_009594357.1:1577-10696 GCF_000690535.1 Cariama cristata | reverse complement strand
TGGCTGCAGTGGGAGCAGCTGAACCCCTCTCGATAGCCTGAGATGTGTTAAGAGGCTTGGTCACATTCGTCAAAGTTGGTACTGTAGAGCCGTATTCACTCGCCACTGTCACCAAAGTGTCTGGATCATCCCTGGGAAGGAAGGACAGGCTTGAGGGGCTCCCCGCAAGGATGCTCTCAGTTATTTCAGCATCAGCTGCCACGGTGCTTGTCTCTTCAGTGCCCATCACCAGGGCATGGGGCCCCTTGCTTTCCGTTGTGGTGGGAGAAGCTGTCCCCACAGAAAACGGCCCGTCAGTAGTGACGGGGATGGCAGCAGCAGCCCCGAGCCCTGCAGAGAAGCACAAAGCAGAGCATTACACCGGGTGCCGGAGTCGGCAGCCTGCCAGGCTCAGCCACGCGTCTCCTCCAGCTGAGCATCAGGAAGTTCCCACACCTTCTTAAACCTTACTGCCGCATCCCACGGCCCTACAAGGCTTTGATTTAAGAGCCAAGGAGTGCAGCCTGGACTGCCCTAGGTACAGCACTGCATAGCACCTTTTGCATCCTCAGCATCAGCAGCTGCCAGCTGAGACAGGTCACAACTCATCACAGGTCAGGGAGAGATACTGGAGCATGGAGGCAGAGGCAGCCGCTGCAGCCCAGCCCAGTTACACTGGGGATGGTACTGCCTGGCCACTGGGAAGAGCTGGGGCCCAGTAAGCCTAATTCAGTCCCAGGGATGTTTGTGGAGCTCTGCCACCGGAGGACAGCCCTCAGCCCTCTTTGCCTCACTGCTGGGATAGCCCTGAGCATCGTTGCTTCTGCAGAGCCTGGGGCGGGGTTTTTGCATTTTTTTTCCACCTTTCTCGAGTGTCTGAGGGACATTTAAATACACTTTACCCAAAGCACTTTAGCAGATAGGACAGCCAGGGCTTAGTGAAACCTTCTGTGACTGCAAATGGTTTCTGACCCGGTGCAGTTAAAGCAGGTTTGTTGAACCTCTCCCGGGGTGGGAGCCAGCCTGCTCCTGCCCCCCATCTCGCTTGCCCCCAGCTGGGCACAGGTACCAGGGGTTCCAGGACCAAGCCCTGCTTACAGGTCCCTCCTCCTGCTGTCAAAATCCTGCCCCAGATCCAGGAGCTTTGCAGAAAGAAGAAGGAGACACCATTCCACATCCCAGGCATTTCTCCCAGCACCCACTGACACCCACGGGTGATGTTTCACCCAGTCTTATTTTCAGGACAGTGATGCGGGCTCTGGGGAGACCACGCGGCCACCATTGGCTCCAGGAGGAGCCAGGTGGATCTGCTGACGCTTGGCTTTAGGTGGCTGCAATTAGGGGAGATGAAAGGCACCCCGAGGGCAAGACCCAGCAGAGTTTTGCTTCAGCCCGACAGCCGGAGCCTGCTCCCCATCCCGGTGCTCCGGTTCATCAGGTTCCCCCTGTCAGGCAGCTACATCCCCCAGCAGTGGAGATGCCTCCAACCTCACCACCAGCTCAGCTCATTAGCTTGCAGATAGCTTGTGACAGAGTAATTAATGAACATTATCTCCTATGCCAGACCAGCCCTCGAGGGGTCCATCCTCCTCCAGCCCCGTTCCCCCTCCCGGCAGGCTGCTTCCTCATCATCTTCCTCAGCTGAAATCAGCTCTTTGCACCAACCCCCGCTCAGCCTGATGAGCTCAGCCACTTCCCTCCCCATCTCAAGGAAAACAAAGCCCATCAGTCAAGTCCCCCCAGGTTAGTTTGGCACACTCCACCCCAGTAAATCCATGTTTTATCTTAATTCTTCTATGCAGAGCAGGAAACGCCATCTACCCCATGTCGCCCAGTCATGGGAAGCTTGTGCAAGCAGCACCCCAGCATGGAGCGCTGGCGTTTGCTCTTCTCCGGCAGGTGGGAGGGATGGGAGCATCCCTGGACCCTCGCTCTGCTGGCTGGCTTCCCTTGGCTCCCTTACCGGAGGGGTATGCAGCTGCACACAGGCTTTCGGGCTGGGCTCTCACCTCTCCCACAGGTCCATGCCTGCAGCCAGCCCCTCAGGGTGATGCTTGCCTCATAAAACACTTCTCTAGCTCTTTGGCTGTAATGTATTGTAAGGACTGGTCCTAAGAGGAGTTTCCAGTGCAGCCAGGAGGGAAAAGCATCTCAAAAGTGTACCTGCTGTGCCCTGCAAGGGCTCAGGTAGCAAGTGTGCTAGCAGAAAAATATAGGACATACCGTGCAGAATCCATACGCAGCATCCCACAAAGGTGGAAAGCGTCCATCCCCTGGTCCCCATGCCTCGGGCCTCCACACAGGCAGAGCACTGGGAAGCTCAAAGGGAGGTGAGAGCAGCTCCGTCCCTCCCTGCCTGCTCGCCTCTCCTGCAGAGCTGGAGTCCCACAGGTGTAATCCTGCTCCTGTTCCCTCCTATTTATAGGGATGGCAGAAGGAGGCAGGTTGCAGTCACCATCCCCTCCCGCCCCCGGTACTTTCCCTCCAACTTCCCTGTCACCATTCCCTTCCTGCCGAGCCTTCCCCTTCCCAAGGGCTGGATGCCCTGCTCAGCTGGGACATGGGCTGCGGGTTACCCAAAGGCCACCCTGCAAGGACCCAGTCCCCCCAGGGACCTGGGCACAGCCCACTGCAGCTCCCTGGACCACCAGCACCAGCTGGCGAAGCTGAGCCCATAGCCGTGTGTGGCACTGCCAAGAGCGGCATGGCAGCCACCCCACAGACCCCGCTACCCACAGCAGCCACCTCGTGGTCCCTGTGGGACCTGTTCCCCACGGCAGCCACCCCACAGACCCCACAGGACCTGTTCCCCATGCAGGGTAGGGGGGCATGGAGCAGCAGGTGGTGATGATGGGACAATGCCAGCTGGTGCCACCATGCCTGTGAGGACACCGTGGGCACTAAAATCAGCAGCTGAGCCATGGCTCAGCCCGGAGCAAGGCAGGACACCAGTTCCCACTTGGCTCAAGGCTTCCCCGGGAGCAGAGGCAGGTTATAAATCGGGGGGAGGGACAGCTGGGGGCAGGCCCTGGGGTGTCAGCCAAGCCTCCAAGTGCTTAGCTGCAACTGGGAGCACTGGGGATCCTCGTCCAGAGCCCCAGCATGCCCCAGTGGGATTTTAAACCTGCACCTCAGGATGGGCACAGCAGTGCCTGGGTGCTGCGAGGAGGTGAATGGGCCAGGGAAGCTCTTCTGCAAGGTGGGATCAGCATCCCCAGAGGCTGGAGCAAGAAAAGGCACAGCCACAAACACCCCCCCTGCTATGGGGATCCCCTGGGTCACTTGACCCTGATCCCCTGGGTCACTTCACCCCTATTTCTCTCCTTCCCCCTCTTCCCCTGGAGCAGCAATTCCTGTTCCCCCCCCCGCCTTGAAAACTGCTGCCAGCTCCCCCATGAACAGCATTATGCAAACCCCTACCACTACACGGTTTTGTAATCAATTAAACGCTTCTTAACCAGAAATGTCCCCAGGCAACTCCTGCAAAGTGTTATTAGGGGCGTTAGGCAGTACACAGCGTCCCACCAGAGCTGGCCTCCATCGCGCAGGCGGCAGCGGCATGGCACGCCAAGTGACACCCCGGGCAGCGGCGATGGGGGAAATGCCAGGGGAGGCCAAGTCACGGCCGACAAAACCCCATCCTGTAAACCCACGCATTACCCCTGGCAGCGGGAACAGGGCACAGACAGTAAATCAGGGGAGAGCGCTGCTCACCCGGAACAAACGCCCGCCCACCAAAAATGCCAGCGCGGGGTTGAAGCCGGGGGGAGGACGGTGCGTCGGGGGCCTGTGCAAGCAGGACGGCAGAGCACCGGGTGACCGCCCAGCCAGCGACCACCCGAGCAGCAACCACACCTGGGCTGATGGAGGATTAGAGGGATGCAACCCCACCGTGGGAGAGTCTTTCCTGCCTGTGCTGACAATGCCATATTGCTTTGGAAAGCCACCCCGACGGGGAATATGTGCTGACGCTGGGAAGAGTTGCTCCAGCTGGTGTCTGAGGTGCAAAATGTGGTGGGAACCACAGGGATTGTTGTAAATGTGCTGCTCAGCATAGGGGAAAATAGCTGAAGCAAGGAGCTTCCAGGCCACCTCGCTCTCAGCCCGCCTGCAAGCTCCTGCCCATGGTGTGCTGGGACCGGCACCATCTGGAGACCCTCGTGCCTCCTGCCCGTGCTGTCCTCAAAAAGCCCCATCTCCCTGCTGCTCCTCCAGCAGAGTCACGGGTGGAGGGAGGGGGGCTGACAAACCAAGCTCATCCCTCTGCTCTGGCACTGGTATACCCTCCCAGGAAAGCCTGTAGCCACCATGGGTCATTCCTGGTCTCAAGGTCAGTGCCCTGTTCCCATCCTGGGAAGGGGCATTGATCCTTCTGCTACGCCAGAAACCAAGGTCCTGGCAAGGTGCTGGCTCCTGCAAGGATAGCCGTCCTCTGCAGTTATCAAGGACCAAAGCATCATAGGGGCTCCGGAGCCCCTCTGGAGCCTGCAGCCAGGGGACAATGCCGTGAATCCCAGCACCAGAGGGCTCTGCACCATCCAGCACAGAATGGCCCAGCATGGCACCTTATCAGCCCTCCTGGAATTAATGGACTGGTTGTTCCAGCCCTGCAGAGATCCTGGCATCGCCTATCATCAGCACCACTCCGGCCTCCTGGCAAGGGCATTTGCAGAGGGCTCAGGGGTGGTGGTGGGGGGAACCGGGTTATCCATCAACCCCGTAGGTTCCGGATGACTTGGCAAGCTGGGCGTGTTGCAACACCCTTCTGCCAGACAGAAAGAGCTGGGCTATAGCCACGAGTGGGGGTGAAGGGGAGGGGGACACTGGAAGGGACACTTGAGTCACAAGGGACTTGAGACGTGCACCTCGTGATGCTGCTGGGCCCTCCGAAGGTGACAGTCCTGCTGGGCTGCTTGAACAATGCTGATAGATGGGAGCAGGTTACAGCAAAGGGGCTGAGAAATTATTTACGGGCTGGGAAAGCAGCGGGACTTGGATCTGACCTCCCAAGGTCCCTCTGGTCAGGGGTCCATGGCAGGGAAGCAGCTGTGGGGTGAAGGTAGTGGCTGGTATCCTCAAGAATGGCAGGCACGGAGAGCATGGGCAGTGTCAGGAGTTTGTCAGAGCTCCGTGTCCCCAACGCCCAGGCAGTGCCCACCATCCCCATGGAAGCCACGTCACCCCATCGTGCCCCTCTTCTTCCTCCTAGGCTGGGGGCAGAGGGGCTCAGTGGGACCACAGCATCCCCTCTCCCCACCACCCCCCAACCATAACTGTGGAAGGCAGCCGTGACAGTGGGGAACAGCGGGTGCCCCGGTCACCTTTTCATCCCAGCACTTCAAGACCTTTTCCTCCTTTTGTGACGCAGTTTGGCTCCATTACCCCAGCCTTGGCCCCCGGCCATGTCCCGGGGTCTGAAGTTATTTTTTTTGAAAGCAGCCCGGTGGGATGTGGTGTGGGAGGACTCTTGGCCCAGCTCCACGGCGTAGGCAGAGCATGAGGATTTCTTTCCCAGTGTCCCACCAGGCATCGGGTGTGGGGACTCCTTCCAGCAGGCTTTGCTCCACTCCCCAGCTCCCTGCCTGGGTGCTAAGGGACCTCTCTTGGTGCTGATGGCTCCAACAAGCCCCCAAAAGCCAGGCACATCCTAGAGAGCAAAGGGCCAACCCTGGGATGCAAGGGGCAGCCCATATGGGTGCATCCTGGGGAGCTGCCTGGGCTCAGTCTCCAGCCCAGCCTCTCCCAGCCCCTGCGAGCTAGCAGGCAGCTGAGTGATGCCAGGGTGCCTTTCCTTGTTCTGGCTGGCTGCTGGCTCTTTCCCAGCCAGGTCACAACCTGGGGAGCCTGGGAGCCATCCACGAGTTTGGCAACCCACAGCCCCATGCACCCCCTCCCAGACCTCCCCATGCTGGGGCAGCACAGGCTGCCAGTGAGGAGCAGGGATCAGGCGAAAATAACTCCTGATGAGCAACACAGCTATTTTGCTAATTATTTCAGTTTTCAATCTCCCGGCGAGGTGACTTGCTCAGGCTAATAATTGCTTTGGTTGGATTTTATCTGGCTAATTAATCAGTTAATAAATGACTTTGCTGCAGGGGGATAGATGCTGTGGCAGTCTCCTCAGCTGGAGACTGGAAAAAAACAGGGAAGGAGCACAGCCCATGGGATTTCCACAGCCCCACGATGCGCACAGCTGCCCCAGCACCCGTGGGGTGTCATGGGGCTGAGAGCACCAAAGTGGAGCCCCCCAGATCCTTGAGGTGCAGAGCTATACATCGGCAGCAGCCCCTGCCAGGAGGGAACAGCCCTGAGCCCATCTCTCCTCTGCAAAGCTTTTGGGACTCTGCCAGTTTTCCTTGCTGATAACTCTGCTAGATGGCGAAGCTGAGAATTGGGGAAGGCAACTTGGAAAAAAAAGAAGTCGTCATCTTTGCCACGGAAAACGTGAGGTTTCCCTTTCCTGCCAGCCCATGTTGGCATGGGTGTGCTCCTCTGTCAGCAACACAGCCGGCGAGCTGGGGAGAGCTGGTGTGCCAGGCTCTGGCTACACTCGCCCGCTGCACTGCAGGGCTCAGGAGCTCGTCTGGCTCCAGGACAGGGCTCAGGTGGAAGAGGGAGGCTCTTTTCCTCTCCTGCCTCCTTCCCAGAGCCACCTGAGCCTCCACCTTGGCCCACTCTGGGTGTGAAGCAGTCATGGAGCATCTCTTGAAGACCTCGGGCACCGCAGCCTCCCCGGGTTGTAAATCCTCGGAGGTCACCATCACCAAGCGTCCAAGTGCCCTGGGCACAGCAGTACAGGGGCTCCAGATCTCCTTTCTCTCATCCGTCAGTCCCCAGGGTGGCTCTCATGGCTGAGCCAGCTTAGTCCCAGCTGTAAAAGCCCAGTCCCACAGGGTCCCTTCCTCCCAGCCCCCTGGGAGTATTGGTGGGAAGGGGGGTGTCCCACCACAGGAACCAGGTCTGGTGCAGGATGGTGGGAGGGCTCAGGCTCTACAGACAGGCTGCGGGAAGGGGCAGGGGCACTCCAGCCCATGGGGGGCTCTGGGGGTGCGCAGTGAAGGATGGGGGGTCCCAGGTTCAAGGGGAGCTGTACAGGTTACCCCAAAGGGCTGCACCGTGTGGAGTAAGGAGCTGGGAGCAGAAAGCTGGCCAGTCCACGCCGATGCTGGCCGGCCGGGCAAGGAGCAGCGGTCAGGTCCTCTTCCCTCGCCACTCCACCGCCAGGCCGGCGCACGGGAACTTCATCTGCAGGTCCTTGCGGAGCTGAGGGAGAGGAGAGCCATCAAACCACGCCGGAGGGGGTCTCCTACCCCTGCTCCCCACCTGGGAGGAGCCTGATCCTGGACCACGGCAGCCAAAGGAAGGTCTTCCCTTCATCTGAAAGGGCTCTGGGTGATATTCCCAGCTGTTCCCCTCCCGCTGGCTGCCTGTCCCCCTCCCCAGCTGGCTGGACCGTGGCTGGCAGATGCCAAGTGGCATCCCCTCCCGGCACACCTCACCTTGGACAACACCAGCTCCTGCACCATGGTGTTCCCCAGGTCCAGGGGGATGGTTAGCCGCAGCGACAGAAAGAGATGAGATGCACCTGGGGATGAAAAATGTGGCTCTGGTTCTTGCCCTTGAACTTTGGGCTGTGCCAAAGGATCTGGAGGTCTCTCCCCAGGATCGCTGGCAGAGTCACAGGACCTCCTCCTAGGTTAATCATCTCATGGACACCCTACACTGTCAGGAGAACAACCCTCCACCCGTACAGCAAACCACAGGTCCCACAGAGCATCAATGCCCCTGTATTGAGAGCATGGCAAAAGCAGTGGGGCTCCAGGACCCCCTGCACTGGCCCCTGGAAGCCCAAAGCACTGCTGGGGGGGGTGTGATGCCCACGGGGCACTGCACTTACTGGTGTTGGACGTGGTGGTGGGGCAGACAGGCAGCGTTGTTGGCAGGTCTGCAGGAGTGCTGAGGGTAACCTCTGGAGTCTGGGTTGAGTCGGTGGCAGGGGAAGAGGGCTCTGTGCCTGGGCAAAGCAACGTTATGTCAGTGCTGTCTGCAGAGAGGTGCAGGATGCTCCTGCAGCTGGGAACAGACCAAGCCCAAATAGAGCTACCTACATGAAGCCACCCAAGTACATGCCCAGCATTTGTCACCCTGACCATGCCCCTGCTTTCCATGTGCCCCACAGGAGTACCCACCCGTGACTGCACTCGGGGTCGCAGATACTGTTGGGTTGCCCGGGGTCAGCCCCACAGTCAGGGTGGAGATGCCAGCAGTGGTCCTGGATGTGGTCCTGGCCAGCTGGCTGGGAGCAGGGGTGCTCCTGGGGACCCCCATGCTGGTAACAGGGGTGGCTGCGGTGTCTGCCAGGGTTGTCAAGGGCTCGGCTGAAGCGGCTGTTGGTGCTGGTGCGGTGGGAGGAGTCGCGGTGGGATCTGAGGGGTTGCTGGTCCCCAGGGATGTGCTGGACCTCTCTGGGGTGGAGGCTCCCGTTTCAGGGCTGGAGGGAGGGTTGGTGGCTGTGGTGGTGGAGTCGGTGGTGGGCAGCAGTGCTGAGGTTTCCATAGGTGTCAGGGAGGTAGGGAGAGTCGGGGACACGGTTGCTGTCACATTCATGGCAATGGTCCCTGCAAAGAGGTTGGAGAATGAGGTGTGCAAGGGCTGGCAGTGAAAGGCTGAGACCATGGCTGTGTCGGGGATGGCACAGCATCACCACCACCACGAGCTTCCCAAGGGACCCAGAGCTACACATGAGCCGTGGAGCACTGGGAGTGGGGATTCGCTGTCCTGCATGGGAGAAGCACATGGATGCCCTGAATGGGCAACATGATCATCAGCAAGGCAGGTCACGTAAATCCCCCAGCCTGGCAAAGCAGGAACAAGCCATGGGCATCGCTGGTCTCAGGGCAGAAACTCCTGTAGGCACCAGCGCTGAGACCCGTTCCACCACCTTCACCCATCCCTGGAGGAAGTCAGATACATCCGATGGGAAGAGCCGTGCAGGAACTGGTGACCGTGAGACGGGCTGGAACCGCAGCAGCAGCCGGTTACACAAACCTCTCTGCTGCAGATAGTCAGGAACTGATAGCGCTGGGTGTAAATAACAGCAACGGGGGAACCAGCCCCACGGCGGGGGAGCCACAAAGGAA
>NW_009594357.1:1265-1528 GCF_000690535.1 Cariama cristata | reverse complement strand
AGCTCTGCGGGGGGTTGAAGGATGCAGGATGGCCATCCTCTCTGCCCGCACAGATCTCATGCCAGGGCAGTGTGCTGTCCCTGGGAAAGCCCAGGCATCTGTAACCCTCTCCAAAAGGATGCACACCTCTATTAAGGGGCTCCTGCAAGGTGCCAGCTTTGAGATTCCAGGCTGCATTCCCTGGTGATCCCAGCACAAATCCAGTGAGTCTGGGGCTCTGCTCACATGGGGATGGGGAACCCAACTGTGAGCCACAGCCTACT
>NW_009594357.1:590-1239 GCF_000690535.1 Cariama cristata | reverse complement strand
CCCAAAGCCCCCGGCAGCCGCTCCCTCCCTGAGCTGCTGCAGGCATCAGCTGGTTAAATAACAATGTGGAGAAGGGCAAAGGTCTGATCCCTGCCTGTGCCTGGGTGGGTGTCCACACTGAAGGGCCTCATCCTCACACAAAGGAGGAGCTGTAAGTCCACTTCTGCTTCCCATTTAGCAAACAGCACCCACAGTGTTCTACGTCCTGCACCCCACAGGTGCCTGCTGCGGGTGAAGCACCCCACCACCCCAGGGAACAATGCTCCCCACTTGCCACCCGCCCCGTGGAGAGCATTGCATCCCACTCAGCCCTTACCCAGCGCGAGGTGCAGCACGGCAAGGCCAGCGAAGCTCAGCAGCAGCAGGGTCAGGGGCAGCCCCCCTCTCTGCCCAGCCATGTCCAGGTGGGTGGGAGCCGATGCCCCCCTGTAGGCACTGCTCCAAGCACTCCCCACGGCCCCAGCACTGGGGTTTCCAGATCTCCTTTGCCCGGCAGAGGAAGAGCATCCAGGTGGATCCTTTTACTCCGCAGGTGTTGGCAGCAAAGTGGGAGGTTCCACCCGACACTCCCAGGGACAGGCGCGATGCCAAGCAGACATCAGGTGCACGGCTGGACCCAGAGCAGCCCACAACAGCAGGCAGGGGCAGG
>NW_009594357.1:0-558 GCF_000690535.1 Cariama cristata | reverse complement strand
CCGTGCCGTCCGCGGCCTGCTGATGGGACGGGGACAACAGAAAAAAGCCCAGGGAAGCAGCCAGGCTGCCTGGGACCGTCCCTGTGCTCGACCACAGGGGTGATGTTCGGTGGTGGCTCCTGGCACCAACGCCCTTAAGAGACAACAGCCCGCTCTGAGCGTGAGGAACTGGCTGAGGGAACAGGCGGTGCTCAGGAAGGGCGTGCTCCGGGCTGAGAGTTTGTCCCCTGGGCTGTCTGTACAGGCATCACTTCCCTGTGTCACAGCATGTCATGGCTGAAGCACACCGCTGACAGCCGGAGCCGTCTCCCTCTTCTCAGGGTCAGGGACAAGACCAGTCGAAGGCACCTGCAGGCACCGGTTTTTTAGGCGGACAGGCATGCTGGAGCACTGCCAGGGCACAGCCACCCTGCTGCTGTGCAGGAACACTGGGACACTGCCAGGGCACAGGCGCACTGAGGACATCGCGGGGGTACAGGCACTCTGCTGGGGTGCTCTCACGCTGTAGGTATCAGGCCAGGGTGCAGGTACTCTGGCAGGACACAGTCACCCTGCTGC
>NW_009594356.1:0-20649 GCF_000690535.1 Cariama cristata | reverse complement strand
TAGGGCAATCTCAGGGAGTTAATTCTATTTTTTTTCTCCTAGGTTTTTTGCGGCACTATTCTCCACTGCCCCATCCCCGAAATCAGTGTTACTGAAGCTGTTACTTATTTTAAATAAAACAAAAATCTTGAAAATCTGTTGCTTCATTTAGGAAAAAAGCCCAAGTTTATTGGTCACTAGAATGTCTCTCAAAAGTCTATTACTTGTTTGTGGTTTTTTTTGTTGGTTTTTTTTTTTTTTTTTTTTTTTTTTTTTTTTTTAGTTCTATAATTTCAGGACAATGGCTCTTTCCAGGGAGGAGGTATGAAATTTTGACTATTATTCGTTTGTTCTATAGCTAGATAGTGATGCTGCACCCTACTTTATTGTGGAGTTTTTGAAATGATAATGGTAATACTGACATACGGAAACAAACTCTAGAACTTGCGGAGAGATAAAGCAGGCATGTTTATTTCGGTGCTGGGTGCAAGGGGGATCGTTCCTTCAAACTTGCACACTGAGTAAAGTGAAGATACATATTATATGCCATGAGACATTTGCATATTCATAGTTCACTACATATTCATTGTTATTCACACTTAGGATTGGTTATAAGTTTCTTGCTTCTAATGTAAATTAGTATGCATCCTCAGATAGCACTGATGAAGCGTCTCTGTTAACCATGCATGCTCCCCAAGCAGGGTTTTGCCCTCTTTCGGGGGGGGGGGGGGGGACATTTACTTTGGGGGCAGGAAAGAGGGGGCCATTTGAGTTGGAGGTCACGATCTCCCACTACGACAATTACCTCTGTCCTGCTCTCAGCTACTTTATTGTTTATGTCTGTGGGTTGTAACATTTTATCAGGCTCCCTTCATGTCTAGAACTCCTTCTCTTGAAGGCCTCTCTCCACATTCCTGCCTACTGACTTAGATAACAGTGTCCCTCCTTCTATCATTTGTTCTTTTTCTTGACGCTTCCCAACCTTGCAATGCCAGGCTAAAGAATGTGCCTGCTTTTCTGTTAATTTAGCTGAATTATTTAACCCTTTGGTATCAATACTGATGCTGATTTCAAATTGTAATGATGTTAGTGACATCTAAAAGAAAGCCTTAAATTATCACTGAATGCTTATACAAAGCTTTTGTTGATTGATCTATTTCTTTTTAGAATTGTAGAGCTTACAAGAAAAAAGTGCTGGATGAGAGTGCTCTTCTATATCTGTCAGGTTGCTGTCTTTCTGGACTGGATTCAACCCAGAATTTTTTAGAGGATTTGACTGTTCTTTCCAAACCTCTTCAAAAGCAGGATAGCCTTTTGAAAATGTTGCCTTCCTGATAAATGAGATGTGACATGCAGACTTGTTAGGCACCGGGCTGCTCTGCCTGTGTTCCTCCTGTCCTGCACAGTAACTGCATATTGCTGAGTTATGACACAGTGAGACAAAAAAGATCTGTGAGATCATCTGCTATATGTTTCTGCCCACTCAGAGTCCATAGTATATTGGTATATCACAGCCTGATAACATTAGCAACAAATTAAGGCCACCCAGTTAGTCATACTAGAGGCTTATGTTCCCTCCCCATTCATATGTAACTAATAATTACTAACTGGCAGATTTTCAGTGGATGGTAATAATAAGAAAGCTGAAATATAGTCAGAGCAAATACAGAAAGGCATGGTGTGAACCTAAAAAAATAATCTTAATGAGCCACAGAAACTGATATTTGTATCAGAACAGTGATAATACCATACTTACTACTTGGGGCTTGACACAGCGGATGGATAGTATGATAACAGCTGATGCCTATTTCTAAACAAATGAACAATTTTGAGACTGAGCTAGGGTAGTGATTAGTGCAATAGGAGCCAATCTTGATTGACCATAAATATTTGGCTGTAGATCTAGGTGGTTAAAGTTGTGATTCAGCCTTTGGGTCTGGTTTCATTGGAAGTGTTCTTAAGCTGAAGCTATGTCAGAATCTTGAATTTGGCAAATACTAGCCAAGCCTAAAAGAAACTAAATTTGCCTTAAAGGGCAATACAACTGGCTTGAAATATGTAGCCAACTTAAGCTAAAACAGTTAAAAATACACAACTTTCTTGAGACCTAGCAGTAGGTTTTTATGGCTCTACTATATTTTGCCATTAGAAAAAAAATCTTAGCATAATGAAGTACTGAAGCCAACTGGACACAAATGTTAGAAACAGCACAAAAGATCCAAAGCAGCAAAGTGGAGGGTTTTCTCTCGCAGTCTGTTATTCACAGTAGCCTTTGTCAGTACTGATAAGAGATCAGCAAAAGGATGTTTCCAGGTAGAAATATTATTTTGAAGTTGTCTGTATCCCTTTAAAATGCAAGACACTAAATCAGGATGTCTTTTAATCTAATTTTTGCAACAATGTTGAAGAATTGGTGGAATAGTTGTCTGAAAATAATTAAAAGCCTACGGAGGTGAGAAATAATTTTATACTTGCTTCAGGAGATATCCAGGATTCTAAAGCACAGGAATATAAAGCTTTAATGTGACAGTAACAGCATATAGGCTGTGCCATTTTCTGTTTCTCCATCTGACCATTAAAGAAATCTAGGATAAATTCATATATGTTACTTAAGTCATACATTGGCTCAACAATGACAGAGAGACTGTGGAGTGCTAACATTCAAGGAGGCTTCAATAAGGCTTCTTCTGCTAACTTGTACTGCTTAGGGTGAAATGTGTGGAATTAATGAAGGGGAATAATTCATGAGAGGAGGTATTTGAGATACAGGTTGTGACATCAATTTGTATTAAATAAATACAGGAAGAGCAGTGAGGTGTGTGTATTCACTTTTTCAGTGGTAGTGTCACTCTGCGAGGCTGATTGTATAGGGCTAGATAGAGATTTCAGGTTGTCTGGGTGTTAACTTGTAACAAGTCTGCCATCCATGGATTTAGACCGGTTTTGGTTGATCACATTAGCTTTTATCTATGTAAATGGAATTGTACCTTAATGAAGGAGAAATTTGGTGTTTCGAGTAAAAGGATTCTAGATATGGAAGATGAAAAATAACAGGATCATGAGCTAGACTAGATGTGGTAAAAATATTCTCATATATTTTGGTAATACTGGGCTGGAATTTAAATTTGTTTCTCTGCCAATGCAGGTTGACTCCATATGCCGTTTTCGTACAGAGGTGCATCTGAAAACTGTCAAAGCTTGTACTGCAGAGGAATATGTATGTCAAGGTAATTTTTAATGGATTTTGTGTTGAAGAGTAGTAGAAGTCATACTGTCTGAATCCAGTTTTGGTCTGCTTGCTAAGATTCAGTGATTGCTGTGTGCCTCAGTTCATTCATGTGTAAAAACTGAATAAAGTAGTATTGACATATATCACCACTTAAAAATTGCTGTGTCTTTTTGTCACCCCAATTTTCCAGAATTTGAAGCAGTGACAGATTTGTTACTGACCTGCAAAAAACACTGGGATAGACTCAGAAGAAAGATGGTATTAGCACTGTACGAATTCCAGGTAGCTCAAAGATAATCAAGTGAAAATTTTTACAGGAGAGGACTACCTGAGAAAGCACAAAGAAGTAAGTCTTTTGGTAATTTTTCCTCCAGGAGCACTACCTGGGGTTTAATTTTTTTGTAACTTTACCTATCGCATGAACAGCATTGTTTTACGAGCTTACAGCTTATCCATAGAAAAATTCCAGAAATTCATTTTGTCTACATAATATCCAGGTAGACTGGCCTAGAAACCAGCAAAATGCTGGTAAGCATCAGAGATTTTATTTAATTTTTTCTTCAATCTAAGCAAGTTTGAGGATGCTGTTAAAGTGTTTTTTATTAAGGTGAAACAGATTAAGATACTCCACTAGTACAGAACCTTTTATATCGCATGAAGTGTCTCTTTTAAACTTAAGTATTAAATGAAAATAAAATTTGCATATTATTATATTTGGCATATTTGATAAAAATAAAAGCATCTAATTTAAATTATATATTTTTGTTACAACCAGAGATCCTATTTCTTTTCTTCAGAGTTTTTTAGGCAGACGTGTTTCTGTGTCTAGCTCCTAGCAAATGTGCTGGAACACTGAGTAGGCATAGATGTTGTCTGCTTTGAGTTTTTCTGTGATTTTCTTATGAAGTATTGTCAAGTGCCTTTTCAAAAACATAGAGTCAGAGATAAAAGAGAGTGATTGTAGCATGGAAAGAGGAAGAAAAAAGCTGACGATTTTGGTAGGGAGCATTTAGGCATAAATGGAAAAAAGAAAACCTTTACTATCAAGGAGTACTCCAGTAAATTCAGTGTGAAGGGGCAAAATTGTGTGAGGTGCAGTTCAGAACCTTTAAAGCTGCATAAGAAGTAGGAAGATTCAAGGCAGAAAGGGGGCTGTATCAATTGAAGGGGTTATTGTGAATTACTAGGCTCTTGAAAATAAAAAATAAAGATTTGATGGAAGAAAACAGGTGACAAATTTGGATTAAATCCTAAGATGTGTTTGGAAGCTGCCACTCTTCTTACAGCTTGTATATTCCCTTATACTATGGGGATCCCCAGCTCAGGGGACTTCTTTCATTTGTGACTCAACATTACAGTCTGGGAGTAAGTATTAGGCTGTTTAAATATTGCTTGTGCAACAAAAACATTAGTTTGTGGAAGGGTGAAAGAAAAGGACCTTAGAGAATTTATTATGTTGCCATTAAATTTATGTTATCCAACTGATTTATTTTTTCTTTTGTGTTGCCATTTCTTAAGTTGTCTTGTCTTTACCCTTTACAAGGACCTACAGTTTCATTTGAATGACAACTAAATAAATACAATTTATTACAAATGAGGGTAAGTGCTGGTTTCACGCTTTTGCCCACACAAACACAAGCCTAAAGACATTCACTAAATTGTTAACACAGTTGTAAATAAGTAGCTCGCGTGAGTTTTGCCTTGTAAAAAATGTGATGCTAAGTGCTGCATTTTATGTAAGAGTCATGAACTGATGTCTTGTCACCAGCAGAACTGTTTCTTTCACACCAAATCTTAAAGTTGCCAAAAGTCTGGATATCACCGTAAAGCTTTAAAAAAAAAAAAAAATCTTAAAAAGTGCCTTGGGATATTTTGTAATATGATAATAACTTTTACTTTGTAAGATAAGAATATAAAAGCATGCATATACTGGCTTAAATCACTTTCTGGCCTGGTAGTGGTTTGTTTTTATTGTCATTTGACAATGTTATAAAGATTATGGATTATTTTTAAAGTTTGCATTTAAATTTTGACCCACAAATGTTGAATATTTGGATTCATACCATGCTGCATTTTTTGAGTAACAGAAATAATAGAAATTCTGTCAGGCTGAAAAAACCGTAAAATCCCCTCAACACTTTGATTCTCACTCTGCCACAATAAGAATCGTCTACTTTACTGGCATCTGACTCTGGGATGCCTCTTTGGGAATCTTTTGCCCTTTCCAGGCTGTTTTCTTGATAGTCTTTATAAATTTATTGCCTGGAACATTCTGTCTGTCTGCTCAGTGAGATCTTTCTCTTTTTTTTTTTTTTTTTTGTGTTGAGCAGGATGTTGGCTGCTACTTCCAATCTGCTCCTCTTGTTTGAGCAACTTCATAGATGATGTAGCATGACCCTGTTGCTATACTGTGTTCTTTGCTTCAGGGCTGAAGAGAACGTGCTTAGAAACATGGATCTCTGCTGTCCCTTGGAATTGGTGCAGCATCCCTCTGCCAGGTTTGCATCTCATTAGAAAGCCCCGGTAGATAGCATTTTGTTCTAACATTTGTGTCTCAGATGGTGCTGATTTTTGGGAGTTTCCTTTACTCATCTGTAAAAGTATTGAATTTATTTCTGATTCAGAAAGCAGGGACATTAGTTTTTGTTCTTACTAAAAGCAATCTCATTCAGCCTCTTTCTAGGCTCTTAGAGAGTAACTTGTATTTGCACTGACCTAAGACCAGTTAATGCTTACTCACTGGTAACATGTTAGGGTGTTCAAAGAATTTAGGATTTGTCCTTTGCTAAGAAAAACGTCCTCTCCATGCTTGGCTTGATGGAAAATGAGGGTTGTTAATCTGACAGTTGGTGAATCAAATAGGGAAGACTACTGTTTTCACGTTGGTGTATGCTCAGTCATTCGTCTGTTTATCTGTTACTTCTTCCCAATGCACTCTTATGTCCAAGGAAGCAAACTGCACAGATAATGAATATGTGTCTGTGAATGGGCATTATGTCAGAATGTAAGTGTGGGTTTGTGGGTCATATATCATTCTAAGAAGCCTTGCATGATTGTTTCCTATTAAATAGTAGGACTTGATTCATGGTTATTCTGCATTTCTTTTATGCTGTCTGCCACAGAGAACAAGCTCTAAGACTATCTTAATTGAACACCAAAATTGAGGAGAAGAAATGGACAGATCAGCACTCAGGTCTAGGAGCACTGGGTATAGCTGCCACCAGCTATTGACAAGTACTGTGGTTACGTCCTACTTTTGGAAAACTTGTCCAGCACAAATAGCTAGCACTAGTTATTAGCCATATGCTGGAAACTCTTGTGTATGATATTGTAAAGGGAGATTTTTTTTTTTTAATTCAGAATATTTTTATTCAAGGAAAAGATTTACTCTCTTGACATGGTTATATTGGCGTAAAGGTGTTTCTGCTACTATGGGTAGCTGATACATACTATGTTTTAAAAGGATGTTTTCCAGGGCAAATCACATCTATCTTAACACTCATCAGTTTGTTGTCTTATTGAGAAGGTCCTAAACGATATCACTGAGAGAAGGTGAATGACTTGCTGAAGGCCTGAAATCCTGACATCCTAATCTCCCTGTGAGGGCATCTGTGCAAGGTTTTATTGGTGCAGTTGTACTGCTATAATTCATATGGGAAACATATTTTAGTATGGCCTGTCGCTTTAGTGAGGCCCTGCTGCAAGAGTACCTTTTCTTGCTAAGCTTGCTGTTTCTAACACATCAATTCTACCATGTTTCCTTAGTTACACTCATGGAACAGTGAGTCCTGAAATGCTTGTGACAAGGAATGTCAGAAACTGGCTCTTATGTTTGACTATCAAGTGTGTTGCACAACTTCTTATCAAACATAAAGTCTTGGTATTAAAATGGTCAGTGCAGCTGGGTGTATACATAAACCAAAAGAAATGTATCCATGAGCTTAGTTTTTTTTCAGTCCTCTTCTCTTACAGGGGTTGGGCTCTGCACAAAATTCTGTAACTGTATTCTCAGTTCTATAGCATTCTGCTCCATGACTCGCTGTACATCAAACTTTTCTGGGAACTGTAGCTATGGGAATTGCCATGGTTCCTTCAAATCCTTATAGAAACAAGACAGTTATCCCATCAAACCTTTACTGAAATCAAGTTTATTTATATCCTTTCTATTTTTACATTAGAGAGTGATTTTTTTAATTTTTTTTTTTTTCTTAAAGCTTGGCAGACAGTTACATTGTCCAGCAGTTTTATAGCCTTGTGACAAATCGGTGACCTAAAACCACACTGTTTGCCCCCTGGATTTCAAGCATCATTCTGTATTTGGAGAGAGGATGGTGCATTTGTCTGCAACTAATAGGTCTGTTAGCAGGTACCAGCAAATACTGCAAATAGTCAGAGTCTAAACATAGTGGCTTTTAACTTCCAAAAACTAATGTAAAACCATTACATATTGTATTAGGCTGTGTTATTTGAAAATGTTCAAGTGATCAGATTTTGGATGTTTTATCCTCTGTTTGTCTTTGTCATTTTGAAAGGTAAACCAAGAAAGCCTCTGATAAATGATGGGAGAAAATTCAAGTGTTTCTCACCCCCCCCTCAAAAAACACAATAAAACATGTTCAGCCTAAGACCACTTCATTGATGTACTTTAGGGTGTCAAAGCCAAACCAATACTATTTCTTATTATGCTGGAACAAACCAATTTACGAGTCAGTCAATCTACAGTTTATCAAGAGTTGTACAGTAGTTTATAAGTTACAGCAACAGTTTTCTTTGTAGCTTTTACTGAATCCAAGTAACATACTTAAAAGAAGACACCTCAGCTTTCTGAGATAATGAATGTGAGTTAATACCAGCAGCTGTATTGACAAGCTAAAAAGGTGTAACTATCCTAAAGATAGCCTAGAAAATGTTTCTTAGTTTTGACAGTAATTAAAGCTTTTATTTTTCAAATTAGAAATTTTCATCTTATGCCTTTATTGAAAGCTAGAGAAGAAAGATGGTGATACCATGCAACACACAGTTAAGATTTCTTTATGGGGGAAGGAGGGAATGGCATTGTATGCTTCATCGAGACTTCTTGTTCCTCTAGGTTTTTTTAGTGTCATTCCAGTGCCAACATCATAGCTGAGGGGAAGAGGAAGGTCCTGGCCATCAAGGCCTCTACGTGAGTCACCACATGCCCACAAAGCGCTGAGAGAAGGCTCTGTGTGTGTATCTAGCCCCTTGTTCCTGGGATCAGGTGGAGTCTGCTTTAGGCCCACGGTGCAGGCTCAGTACTGAGTTGCTGTGAGATTCAAGGGTTCCAGGGTCTGTTTTTTTCACTGTATCTGAACACCTTCTCCTAGAATATCCTCAAGTGGCTTGTTAAGGCAACTCATACCATGAGCTGAGTTTACTTATTCATGCCTTAATATTCTTCTCTCTTCATTGCCAACTTCAAATGCTCTTTTGAAGTTTTTCCCTGGGTAAGTTGCATTCTAGCTTCACAACAATGACCTCCTATAATTTTATCTGTAGTGCTTTTCTCCTGTCTGTCTTGGAGGTAGTTGCAGCACGTAAGTCTGCTGGTTGATTTCTGACGAAAGTCTCCTTTTCCCCAGTAATATTTCTCATGTAAGCATTCCTTGTCTTCTAAGAAATCTTTGTTGCTATCATATTTCAAAGGTTTTGTTTCTTGTGTCAGTAATGTGAGTTTACTATGCTCTATAAACACACTTACTATGGAAAAATAAATTATTCACCATTTAAATCAATTTATGTTTGGAAAGTCCACAGTTTTGCTGAACTTTGATAGTTAGTAAATTGTTTAGGACTTTTTCATCTATTTCTTTGGAACAGCTTTGTGTCATTTCAGACAATTAAATTGCTTTGTACCTTCTTTTTTATTCATGCTTTGATTGTTAGTACCAATTTTTTATTGCCAGTGTACTGTGCTAATGCTTTGTTTATGTAGAATCGTCAGTGTTTCTGTGTGACTGAGGATAGAATATGGTCTTTTCTTCTAGTCAGCAGCAAGACATTTAATCTCTCTTTGATGGTAGAGACTTCTTTTAAATTCACTGAGATGTTTTGTAGTTACTGAGCCATCTAGCCTCCTCCAAATCTGGTTATGTTAGGAAGTGTCACATGCTTTTGTATAGTTAATAAAAACATACTCAGTAGTGACTGAATTTCATGATGTCATGGGGTTAGTTCTGCTTCTGAAATTTCCTTCATGCAATCTTGAAGTACAAAGAACCGTTCTGATCTCAGGAGTAATACCATTGCATCAAGACTCCAGATTCTCATTCTTTAACATGAACAAAAAGATGCCCTTTATCTGCTTGTCCAGCTGGTATCTGGTCAGCTATACATCATTGCAGGTTTCCCATTGTAACACAATTGCTAATTGCTTTGAGGAAATCTCCTGGTACTTTCCCAGTTTTTATTTTCAAAGGAGCAGGTGCTTTTTTCTCTTATGCAGTTAAAATCTGACTCTTTATTTTCATTTCTCATGTATGACATTGTAAATAGCTCTGATAAGGCAAATCTTTCTTTATTTTCATTTCTCATGTATGACATTTTAAATAGCTCTGATGAGGCAAATCTCTTGCTAATCTTTTACTTGTTACTTAATTGAATCTTTACTGTTTGGGCAGAACTGCCATGCTGTCAGAGTGCCACTGTAGAATCAGATCTTCATTGAACATTTGCTCTCAAATTATACTTCAGAATTTTTTGTCATGGGCTATTGGTTCAGGGTATTTATTTCTCTGAGACCTCTGAAGAGCTAAGAAAGGGCAACAGCTGATAAATCATCTTAAAACTTTGGTGAGCAAGATACTCTCCCCATTCCCAGCACTTACGGCCTCCTTTATATGTACATAATAAACTGACTACCTGAATACTGAAGTTCACACACTGTATACGGATAATAGAGGATCTATATATGTACATAATAAACTGACTACCTGAAGTTCACACACTGTATACGGATAACAGAGGATCTCATCTACACTGCAGACCAAGAACGTTCTCCAATGTGCTCTGTGTGGTCTCTGGTTTCATGGACTGAGTGACCTGCTGGAATGTGTGACAGCTCTTACCATGTCTGGGTTTGTTTGAAAGAGAGGAATGGGATGGTGGCCACCTGTGCAGTCAGGATCTGGAAGCTGGGAGGCACTCGCAGAGCCCACAGTTGTGCTTGAAGAAATGTGAGTAGGACTGAGCTACATACATTAATTTTAGTTACAAAATATTCATAATTGTGTAGTGACACTGTGAAGTATGCTAATGAAAAGACTTCTCAGGCTTATGAAGAGGGGAGTTAAAAGGCTGATATTTCAGACATTTGAAATGAGTATTCTCCTTTCTGTACATGCTTTGTTTTGTTTTCTTGTCTTTATTATCCTCCAGCTATAGGAGACAAACATTTGGGCCATTTGTCATCTTGAATTCATGTCATTTTAAGTATATAAACATACCACTGGAACATTTCCTTATTTATTCACTTTAATGGACTGTGACAAAAATGTTATTTTCCTTTTGTGTAATTTCCTTTTCTTTTCTGTAATCTCTGTGTTTATGGGGTTTTATATTGCTTTCTGTTCCTTTATTTTGAAGCTTGTGCATATTATGTTCATACAGCCTCTTTACTGTGCTGTACTATAGTGAGTGGAAGAATTTTTGAAGTCTCTATGACTCTTGCTGTAAATGATAAGCATGCGTTTACTTACTTTCTAATGCTTTCTGTGGATTTTGAAATATTAGAAAGTCCTTGGAAAGGTCCTTAGCATATCAAAAGTCCTTAGCTTTGTGTAAGTGTCCTATTGAAAATGTAAGTCATATGTACATTGCAATTTTTAATTTTGACAGCCAGGAGATACCTATATGGGCTACAACTTCTGTGTGTCAATTGCTACATTAAAAAAAAAAACAAAACAAAACAAAAAAAACCCAAGAGGTCAGTTGTTCTTCTGTTGTGGCAAGCAAATGGGTATTAGGAAACCTGTCCAGAAAATGGTTCAGCAAATAGGTTATGAGAAGAGACATAGTTAGTCTGACGAAATTTCTCCCTCAAAGGGCTACTTTATATTGTTAATATTTTATAGTGTCTTGCAAATTCTCCACTAGAATTGTTACAATATTGTTATATATTGATCTGACTGGAGAGATCTTTTTAATCTGGATTTTAATGTGAATCTTATCAAAATGTAGAGAGGCTTGAAAGACCCTAGTGTGCAGGCTCATCCTATCTCAGATTAGTGGCTTCTCAAGTAGGGGACATGCAATGGAACCACAGTTTTCTGTCTCAGGAGAATATCTTCTCATAAATTCATGTTTTGTATATTTATCAGATGTCTCTGAATGTAAGTGCTTTTCCTTTTAGTAGCCACAAACTCTTTGGACTGGTGTAGCACAGTGAAGTACACAGAAGCTGCTTTGTTCTGTGTTTGTTCCCATGAGGTAACTTGTACTCTACACAGTGTTACATTCTTTTGGTGGCTTTTTGCTGAAGGAGGGGGAAGTGAAATATGGTCACTGTGTACTGTGCTTGGATCAGGGTGAGTATTCTGGAGTTAGGTCAGACTTGTATTTAATAGTTTGTTTTCAGTGTGGTTTTGTGTCTTAGCACTGATTTTTAATTTTTTTTTTGATAGTGGAAAGTATCAGAAAATAATGGCAAACATATAAAAAAAGTAGAAGAAAGATTTTGTGTTTTTGTGGTAATAGATTATTTACACCACCAAGTAGGATTTGCATTAATTGTTTTTACTTGTCTTTACTCTCCACATAGCACGATGACTAACAGAAAAGAGGTAATGTGCTATGTGATAGTCATTTGCATAGAAAAACTTTATATACTATCCAATCCTTTTCAGGGTCTTGTCTCCCCAAGCACCAAATGATGTCTGAACTATCTTTTTTTTAAGCAGAAGCATAGGCAGGCTGATGCCCGTACAGGGCAACCCTGTGGGAAAACTTTTTGAGCTTTGCAAAAGGTTTAGCTCTGAGAAGCTAGAGCAGATGTTAAAGCAGAAAAAATTTATGCCAGAACTTAGTAAGATGAACAGAAGGGGAAAAGGTAATGGAGGAAAACAAAATGAGAGACTAGACTCGACTGGGACAGAATAATCGGAGGAACATTGAGGACTGATGGAGAACCTAAGTTTGATATGAACTAAGAGTGCAAGATAATAAGACTCGAGGACTGGGTGAGAAAGGATGAGAAATATGTAAACAGCAAAAAAGGCAGAAGCAACACAAATGATGGTAGCGGAAGAGACCAGAGCTCTGAAGTTAGTGCAATTTTTTCCCCTCTGGTTAATGTAACTTGCTAGATTTATAACACATGAGAAAACTGGCTTTGGTCCTTCTGGCAGTCAAGGTACACTGATTTCTCAAAATAGGGAAAACAGCAGAAAAATAATATGTTTTAACTTTAGGAAGCAAGTATGAGAAAATCCAGCACAATGATTGCATTCCCTTCAGTTTACAAAGTAGCAGTCATTTGTCGAGTAAGAGGTGCAGAATACTCTCCTGGTCACCAACTGTGCACTTTTTTCTGTGGTTTTGTGCAATTTTATGGACACTGAGAGCCCAGAATATAGGCATGTAAGAATGAAAACATTAGATAAGACCAGTGGTTGTATCAAACTGTATCAATACTCTTGTTATTTTTCAAAACAACTACTTCAAGAAAACACAAGACGGCAAGTGGAAAACGTTTTTAGAGATAATTAGCTCATAGAGACTGGGCTAAGAATAAGCTTACCAACTCTAGTTTGGCTCACATACTGAAGCAAACAAGTTTGAATTGGCATGTAATAATAATGGGTGCCCAGAACTGGGGGTGTGTGTGTGTGGGAATCACACTATTGTATTAGAGAAAACAAAGGCTGAGGCTGAAGCCTTTATTGAGCTTTTCACAGTACTTTATTAACTTTGCAAATAAAATTATATGATAGCTTATTCATGTTGAAATGTTACACAATCATAAGCTAAGAAATTAAATTTCAAGAGTCTTGATCCCCTCAATTTTTACCCAAAAGTCAACATTTTGGCTATGAACAAATTAGGGTGAGAAGACTCAAGAAGAAGGTACATGCTACTAAGACATGGTAATTTAAACACAAGAGAAAGTTTTCTGACTATTCTGTGACTGTTCATTGTACTACCAACCTATATCTCAAATGATTTTGACATGTCGTGCAAATCATGCTTTTAGGTAAGTCTCCCTAAAAGGATCTGTTTGCCGTTGAGTGGAATGCAGTAGCTTTTTGTAGCAGTGAAAAGCAATTGTTGGCAGCAGTTAGTGTAGAAGAATTAATTTCTCTATGTGTGGAAATCTTTGATAGCAACTGTATTTATTTCCACTGAATTATGGTTCAGTATGCCAAGCTTTTCTTTATCCCCTCTCTCCTGGCCTTCAGAAAAGTCACAAAGGGAGAGAGCCAAGAATGCAAGAGAAGCCAGTGCAAATGCTCTTGAGATGCATTATACAAGACCCATTACAGGGATGAAAGTGACGGAAGCACTGACTTGACTTTTTGCTTGTAGGCTAACTTTGTCCTTAATGAACAAACTAGAGGTGTGTCAGCAGTCACATGTAGATGTTCCATCAGTGTAAGATGTTACTTTGTGGTCTCCCAGAGCACCATGCTTAGTCTTGGCTGTGAGCTGACAAATCACCACAATTACCTCTTTGCTATGTGCTTTTGGCACTTTTTCCATTTGGTTCTTGTCAGCGATGCTCTAAAATTCCATGCGGTGTCACATTGCAAAACCAAAGCATGAGCAGTTACTTATGTAGTAGATTTCCGATTTGAAGTGGAGTGTTTAACTTTATACGAAAAGTGATGCTAGATTTTAAACTGAATATGTTTAAAATTTGAGAAACTGTATTCAGCATCATCAGAGAATTCTGACTATCATTGCACTTTAGATACAGAGATAAATTAATTGGGACTGCTACAGTCTTTATAAAATAAGTGTATTTCCATGTTCTGTAGTAAAAAAAAAAAGAAAATCAGAAATCACGGAGTTGAATGGGGGCGGAAAAAAGAGGGATCAAGTTAAAATTGTAATTTAAAAGTCCATTATGTATATGCAGCAAACAAAGCAGCTAGGGGTGCATATTTATTCAATAGACAAATTAGTTTATTTCTAGATTCTGAGGAAACCAAGAAAAACCTAAAGAGGCTTATTAGAGTGAATCTACAATCAAATATTCAGTTCAAATTACTAAGTTGGGTGGGTGGGGTTTTCAAATACCAGGAACCAGACAATTTGGATTGGCCTGTACTACTTAGACAAGATTTTACCCCACTAATTATGTGTTGCCATACCCATATAATTACACTTTCCATTATGTTCCCAGTCACTCATTTGAACGTCAAGTGCAGGAGAGATAATATCCTCTAATTTATGTTGTTAAAGGGAGAGAAATGTCAGCGCATCACCTTGTTTTGCTAGAATGTGATAACGTGGGCCCAATTCTCTTACCTTTCTTCTGTTGCAGTTACTTACAATTATTGAAAAAAAGTTTCAAGGAGGGTGTAAGCAACTGCCTGCTTTCTGAAGGGTTAACCTTGGTTGCCACTGAAAAAAATGACTCCCACAAGTATTAGGAGTGTACTTTTAATGAACAGACAGTTTGAATTTGATAGTGATTTTTTAATTGCCTTTCACAGATATAAATAAGCTTATAAAGTCAAAGATTATAAATTCAGAAGGGATCTTTAAGGTCATTCAGTTTTATTTCCTGTATTTATTAAAAAATTTGAAAAATAATTCCTGGATGAAGCGCAGAGCTTCTTGTTGAGCTGGAAAATGTCTTTTATAAACATGGAATGAGATTATAATGTATCTGGCTATCTTTCTGCTAGCTATAGTCCTTGCTTGCTCATATATAGAACGTGTGTTATTTTCTGTCACTTTCTTACTTTTGAAGAAATGGCATATTCTTCAGTGTAATCAAAATTAGATTTACTTACAACTTCCTTTACAGCCAGTGAAATTTTGGCGTCAATTTTAGCTGTATCCTTAAAGCCGCTGTAAAGTAAGTGGATTTATTAATTTTACAAACACATGTGTTGATCATACATATTAAACTAGAATGAGCAACCATTCCGTTCTTGGTGTGAATTTATGTTGTATTCCAAGGGTGTTGTCAGTTAAGCAAAATCTGTTAGCTCTGTTGGCAGGGACTTGTGCTTTTTGGAGGAGGATCCTCATAACTGGATGATCCATGATTACGTACTGAGACAGCACAGACAACAGTTCTTCTTTGCAAGAAGGTTTCTCTTATGCATGTTAGTTAAAATAAGGGATGTTATTGTCCCATCTTTCCTGGGGCAACAGACTGTTGACTCATTGATACATAATTTATGGAACAATATCTGTTTCTTTCGCTGTTGGTGGCAACATCAACTATATGATGAAGCAGAAAGGAAAAAAATGGTTTGGGAAGGAAAAGTTCTCTGTGTGACAAGCAGCATGGATAATTTCAAAGGGAATAAGTAATATCAGCCCATTTACTTTTCGTCTTTAGAGTTACTTTCAATCACATTGTTGTGCCATTGTGAAAATCACCCTTTCTTCTATTCTTTTAAATATAATGGTATTCTGAGCAGTAATATTTGTATTAGTAGTGTAAAGCAGGCAAAGCAAAAATCCTAGTTGACAGTCTAAGTCTAAAATATAATTATTTTTTTTTCTGATTGACGTTGCCCAATTTTAAAAGTTAAGAATCAAGCTATAGTGTCACAGGTAGAAATTTACAGCCTGTACAACATTGAAGATTCGAGCTCAGCCTTCTGTTGGATATTGCTCTGTGGGACAGACAGTGAAAGTGTGTATTTTGTCAGACGTGTAAAGATATGCAGTAAATAATGGACTGGAGACACATCTTATAAGTAGAAATACATCATTTGTACCTTTTTCCACGTGAACTGCACTTTAATAGTGTGGTGATACTAGCCCTAAATCCTAACCTACTGTTCAGTTTTTTTACTCATTGGCACTTTTCATTGATTCTTTGCAATGCAAATAAAATTAAACTTAGATTAAATCTAAAAAGACATTTATGGCTCTCCATAAATCTCCATAAATCCAAACTTTTCACAGATTACATTGTCTTTAGTAGTTCAAGCATCTTGTCATTCATCAATTTTTAATGCTAATTTCAGTTTATGTATAAATTTTAGTAAGGACTGGCTAAGCAACTGCAGCCTAGGGCAGAATTCCAGTAGTCAGATGTAATTTGAAATATTTTTCAAACTTAGTTATTCTAGATTTGTAGCAACATAAATATGATGTGAATATGGCCATGAGAATTTAAGCTTTGTCCTTTGCAAAATAATGAAAATCTTCTGGTGAGACATCTAATGCGTAAAATCTAATAATTCATTATGAACTTATAGAAAATATACCATATCAATATGAAATGTGATAAGTGACCCTTATAGTCACCAAGAAGAAATATTCTGAGCAGTTTTCTACTTCAGTCCTATGTTTATTCCTCAGAAAGCAAGACCTACTGCATGTGTCCAGCCTTTTGTATCAACTTTCATGTCATAATTTTGCAGTGCAGTTGGGAAGAAGGATGCTATGCACATGGTTTTCTTTGAAGCATAGCATGACCTAAGGGCTAGACTGCAGTGAACAGCTCAGGCTGCTTGCTACATTACTACTCAAAATGGCCTCAGACTGTTCCTTCCCCCTTACACATTAATTGTAGTCTTCCCGGTAGGGAATACAGTTCTGCTGTGTTTGGATTTAATTTGTCCTTTTCACAAACTTCTACTTCTTCCTAACCAATTGCCCCTTAATATCCTTCTCAATGTTTTATAGTCTAACAAATATCTTCTGAACAGTGAGCTCATATTGTATCTTGCAGTTCATGGAAATTCTGTGACCTCTTTGTTAAGATTCCCTCGCCTCTGTTCAGTTCAGAAAGTCTTCAGAGCCATTGCTTTTTCACACTACTGTCTCCTATGTTTTTTTAATCATCGGCATTTTTTTGATACTCAGAGAAAGCTACACTCTAAAAGATCAGCTATTCTGTTAGAAACAGGATTTCAATTGCTACAATGATAGCTTGATCCTGAAGTGAGGATCTGTCCCCAATGAATGGATCTTCTGTAATAGCTAAACAGTGTAAGTACACTAATGGATGCTGCAGTTACACAGCTTTTCTTTAAAGTTTTCTTGCTGATGATTGTAAAAGTATATCTGCTGCCCTGAGAAGCATAAAAATAAAAGCATTCCCATTAGAGTAGCACGCGGGAGGGCTGTTAATCAACTGAGTGCCTCGTTAAAGAGATAACTGAAAAGTCTTCATCAGCTAAGGCTTGATCTAGAGCCCACTGAAGTCAGCAGGTGGCTTTGAATTAGATCTGGCCTGCAGTGTTTCAGATGAGACTAACGATAAAGCAAAAGCTGCCATGGGTATTTGTTTTAATAGAGTCTCCGATCACTTGATCTCTGGAAAAGAGGTATATTACATTAGTGAGGTTTTTTAGTGCTTTTTTAATTGGGAGATAGGAGACTTTCCTGACACTGGAAGTTTAGTGCCCACTGTACTGCTGATTCCATGACATTATGTACCATTGAACAGGACAATGACTAAACAAGTGACAGCTTTGATACAAATCTATTTTATCTGGAAATAGTGCAGGTAGAATTAGAGACCTGGAATAGTTCCAGCTGCCTAGGTTATCTTGCTCAGCCTCTGAGATGTTACAGTTCATAGGATCTTTCTCCTGCTGTAGATTTCTGTCTCAGCCTCTGCATGCATCCTTTAAGAGTACTTGCTTGCCAAAGCCTCTGAGAAGATACTGTCTTAATCTTGGTGTGATGCTGGCTTATCTGCAATAGGCCCCTGAAATCTCATAGCCATGTTTTTACTGCAGAGGTAGTATGCGTCATCGGCACTGGCAATAATTTAAGAGGAATTTATTTGACTCTCAGGAGCACACCAAATTACACTGCAGTGTTTTTCTTCAGCTAACTGGATACTTTTATTAATTGCACAGAGAGACTGAGTTCCTGTTTCAGTGCTGCACTAATTTTCACTATACTTAAATGTCAACCTGCACCCCTTATGGGCCAGTCAGTTTGAGTGAAAAACATTGCTTCAGCTGGAGAATTGTGTTTGGTAGGAACTGAGTGAGCATCAGTGCTCAGGATGTAATTGAACTGGTTCTGCAGTGACAGCGATCCTATAGTATCCTGTAGATGGCTCACATGCAGTTTGTTTCAGTATAGAATAGCATCTATGAAGTGAGTACCCTGTGTTTTCTAAAAGGAAAAATTGTGGGTTTTACTGTTTGGGATTTTCATTCCCTTTGTATGTTTTCTCTTGTTACTTTCAAGAGCAGAGTTTGAGATGCCAGTTTTCTGCATGCTGGCTATTTACAGATGCTTTAGTGAGTACCTTCCTGAAAATAAGCAGCCAAGAGAGTGAGTGTGTGCCAGTACCTCATATTCCTCCACTTGGGTGTAGTGTAATGCCATCTTGTGGAGTTGTTATATTACTGTAGATTAAAATGAGTAGCAAATGCTGTGGGTTTGGCAATTGCTTTCCCTTTACCTCAGAAGGAGATGTGCACATTTACCTTTTCATAACAGATAAATAAACCACCAAGCTCTAAAGCATTATCAAGAGGAGTAAATAATTCGTGGCTTTAAAATAACACAAAGGTACTTACAGACAGGTTGTCAAGGAGACAATTTAATATTCTTGATCAACATGTCAAGTATCTATTTTCATACACCACAATATTCTTATTGGCATTGTAGCAAAGGAGAATGTTAAGGGAAGATAAAAAGGAGAACCAGAAAGTGGCTTTTTGGGTGTGTCAACTCTTAACTTGACAGAAGATATAGAGGTGCTTGTCTGAAAAATTAACAACTAGATGATGGAAGCTGTCACTATAACTTGATTGGAGGCCTGTAAATACTTGATGAGAGATGATGGGTAGGAAGGTGTCACCGTTTAAGGCTGGACTGGCACTTAAAGCGATGGCAGACGCTCTCGATTAACGCCCCTCACCCCCTTCCCCAGAAAGGGAAGGCGAGGAGAAAAGGGAGAGAGAGACTGACGGGTTGGAAAATTAAAACTACTTTAATAAAACAATAACAATGAAAAAGAGTATAATAATACTAATACTACTACTAATGGAAATAAAAAGATACAAAACCAATACTGAGCTTCCCAGTGATGGTTAGGGAATTGCAAGCTGTGGTGACTTGCACCGCTGCCATGGCAGGGTGTGACCCGGATGTCCTGGACTGCACTCAGCAGCAGACAGGAACCTGATTCAGGAGTATATGGATCAAAGGCAAGAGAACAAGCAGAGTCCAACAGGGACGCTGGCCATGAAAGAAGGGCTGACCCCCATGATCCTTTAGCTTTATACTGAGTATGATGAATATGGGATGAAATACTTCGTGGGTCAGTTTTTGGTCACCTGTCCCATCTGCACTTCCCTGCAGGTGTGATCCTGTTATGCCATTTCACATGTGGAATATAAGAGAGCTGACAGTGATGTTGGTTCCCACAGGAATAAGTATAAACATGGGCCTTTCTGCATACCAGCCCTGCCATTACCTTGGTAACAACTATAAACATCAAACGTTATCAGTTCTGAAAGCAGACACTATCTGAAAAACATGTAGCCAACTTGAGAAAATGCAGTTACTTAGAAGAAACTTAACTGAAGGAAAAACTGTACTGAAAGAAATTGTCCTGTTTTAGCTAAACCAGGACATAAGGATCAATCATAAAGAGCCTTGAAAGTGATGGCCAATAGCTTAAGGTTAATGCAACAGAAAAGGGATGGTCAGTAGAAGGTTGCGAAGAGCAATGATTAGACTGGCAAGCAAGGCTGATGGTTTGTGCAGCAGCATTCTTCGTAATCTATTCTCTATAAAAAGTGGAAAAGATTGTTACTTTTCCGTGCATTTTACTACTTGATGTTAACATAATCAGTGACAAATAAATACTCTTTATCTTCACTTTTTCCTGCTGTCAAGTGTGTCACTGTGGCACAATATCACATGGGGTAAGGCATATTCTTGAGAAGTTCTGCAGCTAAAACATACACTAGATACCTACATGACATAGACGTTTGCAGAAGACATTTATTTATAGTACAGATCAAACAGCAATGGTTAATTGTACATTGACTTTCTGTTGCATTCTTAGCACACATTAACTGTATCACTCACTTGAGTGAAAGTAGGTAAACAGGTAACTATTGTTTCTATGAATATGAAATGCCCTCTGAGCTGAGGTGGTATGGTGTGCCTGGTATCTCTATTGTTCTAGGTATGCTACTCTGGTATTATTTGATGCTATCCAAGAGGATAGTTTTAAAGAATCAAATTATCTGTGTATTTTTATTTGGTTTGTTTGGGTTTTTTTGGTTTTGTCCCCTCACCCCCACCCCCCTGCC
>NW_009594355.1:66722-77588 GCF_000690535.1 Cariama cristata | reverse complement strand
AGCCGGCCGGCTGCCGCTCACGCTCAGCACCGCCTCTGAGCCGCGGTGGCTGCTCCCTGGCTCGGCTCCACGTTATCGGGTCCTGAAAACAGCTTTTAGGCTCCCACCCTAAATCCGTACGGCAGCAGTCGGTCGCCAAACGGGTCTCGGGATCTGAACTATTTTTTCTCCCTGGAGGTGTATGGGAGGCTTGCTTTCAAGTCAAGAATGAAAGGAGGTCTATGGAACGAACTGTGGAGTGACTCTGTTACTCCTGCTAAACCTGTCGTAGGATCTAGGGAGTGCTTCCTAGTAGCCTTATTGCAACTCGGGAGCTATTTGCTGAGGTGGACATTTGCACACGTGCCATGCATTTTCCTTCACTGTCGTTGGCTTAGTATATTGAACCTGTATGTTACAAGGAGTACAATATATGCATCTAGATAAATGAGTTAAGTTTAGGATAGGAAGGATAATTTTTACGATGTTTTGTGGAGGTAAAGTCTAAAACAAAACACTGTTGGTATTCTTCCAGGCTTCTGGATTTTGTGTTTTGTTTTGTGTGGTTTTTTTTTTTTTTCTTTTGCTTAGTGTGTCACTAGCCTTTTGCATAATAACGAATGTCAGTTGCTTTGTCAACAGTGTTGTCCTGTCATATGAAATAACGAGAAGAAAAGTAGTTTAAAGAGCTTTTATGCAGTGTTTTGAACATAATTTACATCTGTAGATCTTGTGTGTACATGCTTTTTCTGGAGGCTTTAATATTAATAGTGATGTTGATTTTCAGTTTTGATTTCAAGTCTCTAGATATTTTTCTGAACAGTCACTGGATTAAAAAGTTGGGTTTTTTTTTTGCCTTTTGACTCAGAAATATCTAAAAAGTAAAAATTAAGATGGAATGTATAGATTAAGCTGAAGTAATGGACTAGTGGGAAAGGCAGGAACTGGGATTAATTAATCTTTTAATGGGGTATTTTCTACAGTTGAAAGGATTAGAAGCTATTTTTTGGCACAATCAAATTGAGGTTGATGGGTACTCGTTAAAAATTTTTTTGTGATCAACTTGTGTACCCTCTGCTTTTTAGCTCAAGAAAAAGGGCTTTGACCATATGGACCCCAATTTAAATATTCATTATTGCAATTTTGAAATGATCGATTTTGCCAGAATTACCAAACAGTCACTAGTAGCTTGAAGAAGTATTTACTTTTAAAACATTTAGTTAGAATCAATTGATTATTACTCTAGTCAGTAACTAAAAACTGTTGTGTTAAATAGTGGTAGTGCTTTATAGGAAGCTTTTTATATCTGCTGTAACTCTTGAAGATGCGTGGGTGTAGAAGAGACAGATCCCTGTTATCAGAAGCAGTTGTCACGTAATCCCCTTCATGAGCTGATTGGTTTTTGTTAAGATCTCACAATTAAGGAGTTGCTTAATTTAAAATGGGACTTTTTCTTCAGGTACTTTAAGATAATAAAACAGTGGTATAATCAGCTGTTTTCTAAAAATAATATGTTGTGTGTGCACTACTTCCTGAATTAAGGACCTGGTAATGAGTGAGAACACTCATTTGGAATGAAGCAATCACCACTAACTTCTTGGGGAACTTCATTTAATTGATAGACTGTGAGTTAGACTACACTTAATCAAGTCTGTTATTTAGATTTTTGATGTTTTAATTTGAAGTGTTTTTAGCACAAGATACGTCACAAAAAATTGGGAATTTAAGATGACCTGAAGTCTTGATTGTAGTGTTACAGCATTTAAATGGAAGGTGAAGTTCAGGCATTTAGATTGATATTCTGTCATTCAAATAACTGTAAATTCTGTATTATTGAAGTGTTAATTTCAGTAAGGAACTCTTATAGTTTTGGATATGCAGCCTGCTTGATTAAAAGTAATTAATACTTCTAAATTTTTCTCTTAGTTTGGATGTACTTCCGAGAGTGACTTGCCCAAATCATCCAGATTCGATTTTAGTAGAGGATTACAGAGCTGGTGATATGATTTGTTCTGAGTGTGGGCTAGTAGTAGGTAAGTAGCTATTCATATTTTTATGAATTACCACATAACTTAAATTCTGCATGTAGATTTGTTTTCCCACAAACCTGGTGTATGATAATTTGAATATTAAAAGTTTTTTTCTTGATGCCTAAATGTTTTCTTTTATGGTATTCTGTTGGCTAAAAGCTTACTGTTTTGAATAGTGGGTCTTCTGGTAACTTCTTGCATTGTGAAAACAATCAAACTCTTTTCAAAGATTGAAAATTTAAAATATGTTGTAATATTGAAATAGAATATTGTGCTGTCTAGTCCAGTGTTCTGTCTTTAATAATGACTTGCTTCAGTCAGGAAAGTATAACAAATGTAATAAAAGCTCTTTGTCAAATAACTTGCTTACAAAAAAACAACAAAAAAAATCTCAAGTTTCCCATTAGTTAGAGGCTATCTTCTGCCCTGAAGGATTTTTCTTTATATGCTTACCAGCACCTGTTTTTGTTAATTACTTCTCCTAAGGCTTTTGATACTATCCAAAGTAGATATCCAGTTTTTCCTCTGGAATTTTGCTGAGCTCTGTTACTGAGTTCATGTGGCAGCAGCTTCCACAGGCTAAACTGTATTTCTAGGTATAATGGAATATTTGAAATGAAAGGCCTTTTAGGAATTGTCTTTGCTTGAGTGGGAGAGAGAATCATGTTGTCATGGAACATGCTGCATGTTCATTTTTATGTATCTTTTCTAGGATGAACATCTTATTGTCTTTATTCCTTTTGCATGGGAGACTTTTCCTGCTCATGTTATGATCATTCTTTAAACATCATTTATTTCTATTAAATGTTTTTAGGCATTCCATGACCAAAAGAAAATCCTCTGTTTTGAGGGTGCATATTCAGGTGATTCACTCAGTGGTGCTAAATGTTTCACATAGCTTTATATCCCTTTCTCCTAGACTGTGGTGATTTTGTTTTGGCTCGTGTCTTACACTAAATTAAAAAATCTTTGTACAGCTGTTAGCATAAAGCTAAAGGTTTAATAAGTTGCAGCAAAAGTAGTACTAATGTAGCCAGGTGACTAAAATACATGTCTTTGGTTTATGCAAAAAGCAAACTTCCACATAGCTTATTAAACTAAACGTTAAAATATTTAAACTTGAGTACTAGTTGCCTTTAAAATTGAAACCATTTAAAAGGCTAGGGGGAGGATTGTTACTTGCTTTGTTAAAAAAAGGGCTGGTTTAAATGGCCTGAATTCTGATAAATGAATCGTAATAAACTTGCTGGTTAAAAATTCAAATGTCCACAGCACTATTTCCTTTTGAAGTATGGTAATAGGCTTCTAAGTTATTGCTTAAAAATAGCTTGGTCCATGTTCCGCTCTTTGTGTGGCTGCTGTAGAAGTTGAACCAAAGTTTAGAAAAGCCCGTCTTGATAATTCATAACTTTTAAGATAATTCTTGCTTTAGAAGGAGGAGGAAATGTTTTGCTTGATACATTTAATTTTTAGGAACTTGGGAGTTTATCAGAAATCTCACTTCGTGTACCTTCTGTTACCTAGTCACAAGATATTCTTGCTTTAGAGGTTTACTCTCTGGTCTCTTCTGAATCAATAGTGTTGGAGGTTTCTTCAGTGCAAGTTGTCAGCGTTTTTGGTGAGCAGAATCATTAGAATATTAATTACAAAGTATTGCTGAATTGAATTTTTAAAATGTGGTTTAAATGGTCTTAGTCGTCTTTACAGCCAACGTTACTGGTAGGGTAAAAAGTGTTTTTTCTTTAAGCATGCAGTGTTTTTTAAATAGGCCTTTGTATGGATTTATCACTAAAAGGCTTCAACATTTACTTTTGTTGTGCTGATTGTTTTCACTCTGTCTTGCCTGCCTTTAGCAATTTAGTTTACCTGCATATGTCCAATTCATAAGATAGGGTATCTAGCAGCTAATTAGGAAAACCACTCAAATCAGATGAAGATAAATAATTGGTGAGTCCATGACCAAACAGAAGTGTGAAATTCAACATTTTCTCTTCTAGTCTGGTAAGAAGTTTGGAGGAGAAAAAGACATCCAATTCTTGATGCTTGTTTTCTGGGGAAGTGTGTGAAGTGGGGGTGTTTCAAAGGAGTGAAGACAAAATTTTGCTTCCAAATGAGAAAACTTTTATGTCTTTGTTGCAGATTCCATGATATGTGTTCCCCTTAAGCAAGCAGTGATTTAATTTCCTGTTCTTACATAGATCATGTTGTGTAGCTGATGTGAACAGGGCCCACTGACAAAATGTTTTGAGGTGGGCTGAAAGTTAGTGAGATCTTCAGTTAAAAAACCCCAAAGACTCAATATACTCTGTAGGCAGAGAAGTCTTACAAGTTTATTTAAAAATATTGTGATTTTGGTGTTTGTAGAGCACTGCTGGTGTATGTGGGGCAGAATGGTAAATGTTGAATTTGTGCATTTATTTTATTGTTGTAAAGTACATAGTGATGTGAGTTCTTGAATTTTTTAAATTTTTTTTTTTACTACAATTTGGCTGAAATCAGAGCAAAGGGTCTTTGACTAAACGAAGTGTATTTCCACTTGATGTTTTTCTTGCTTCTTATGGCAAAGTACTAAAATTTCACATCTGTGGAAAAAGTGTGAGTTTATTAAATATAAAACTGTGTCATAGGATAAAATAACTGATGCATAGATAACTTTCCAGTTTTGTAATCAATTTTCTGGGAATATGAGATGAAATCAGTATTATTAGTATTATGACTGAGGTTGCATTTATCAGGTCTGTAGCTGAACGGTGAAGCAGTGGAAGAGTTAGAGATCAGCTCTTCCTCCTCCCTCAAACAGTTGAATTCCATGTCTTAGGCAGAGCTGTAGATTGGAAATACTGCTTTGTAAAGGGATTTTTGAGAAAGATTTTTTTTTTAATCAAAGTTGTTTTGTACTTGCAAGTGTTGTTCATAGTGTCTGAGTAAGACTGACATTTTAAGTTAAATCCATTATGCTGCCTTTTCTTTGCACAGCATTTTTCACTTGTTCTAAATAAACTGTGCTGTTTTGCTGTGCAGCATTAAAGCAATTAAATCTTGTAATGTCAGCATGACTGAAGCTGGTGGCTGTTTTATTATTGCTTCAAAATACAGCTTCAGTCTACCGAAAACTGTCATCTGCCTTTTCGCTATTGCCTTTCCTGGATTAGCTTGTGTTCCATTTGGTAACTGTTTCCAACTTGTTGACGTTTCCTCCTGCTAATTGTCTTTTGCGTGAAAGGTGGTTGGAGGCCTAAATTGCAATTATCCATGGAATTTTGATATTAATCTGGATTGACATGCATCTGAAACTTTACAAGTCTGTGTCCAAGTTTATCTGCTGTCATAAGTCTTGTGTTTTATTAAACGTATTTTTCTCAAATCATTCTAGGATATAAGGTATGGTAAAAGTGTTCATGTGCTGGCTTGAGAATTTGTGAACAGACTTCTTAGGGTTTGGAGAAGTAGGTAGTTCTGTGTTCATTTAAGATATTGACCATAGCTATTCTTCAGACAGACTTGGGAGAGAGGTGAGAAGCATTTTGTTCAAGAACCCAAGGCTAGTAAAGCCTCTTTCTTGACAAGTAAATATTTTGCTTACTACCTTTTAGGCAGTAAAAAATGTTGGAAGTCAGCTAATATGCCAGAAGGGGCTAAAGAAAGCAGAATCGAAGTGAAATACAAAGCTCTGAATTTTTGTGCTGTAGCAAGGCGATGAGCTGAATATCAGAGGGGCGTAAGAATGAGTTTAGTGGCATGTACAGCTGTGTAGCATCTCAGCTAGGTAGGAATGCCTTTCTGATCCAAGACTTTCCTTGAACTTTTGTATAGTTTCATTAAATGTCGTCTTACTGTGCAGGAGTTGGAGCAGTGAGGAGTTTAATTTCAGCATTTAGTAAGTGATTTTCTCTAACTTGTTAAAGCTTTGAATCAGATTATGACCTATATTCAGATGGTTATTCTATGTTCTGTGTATAGCTGAATGTTCAGTTAAAAGAGTTTTGGGGAAGAATGTTCAATAGCTTATGGTCAGCAGTAAGGCTGTTACAAAATTCTGGCAGAATATTCAGTTGGCTAATACTTCCGAGAAGTCTGAGATTCAAATGGTGCATCTTAATTTCAGATATGGTCTATGAAGAATAGATTAGATTTAACTATACCACAGATATTTTTTTTTTCTCTACAGTGTAACAAATGAGTAGGAGGGGGTTGTACCAATTGCCCCTCTGCTGGCCAGTCTATTACTCAGGATATCTGTCATTTGGGATAAGATTGGTTGTGTCTATACATAGATGCTTGTTTTCTGAAAACCAAAGAAACCTGCTTTCTCAGCTGTTGGTAGTATCCTCTGAGTGGAGAAGGTGCTTGAGTACTTCTGACTTGGATCCAGTAGAGGGCAGTTATGCAGTTGGGTCTATTCTAGGATCTTTATACCTCCAAAGGGGGAAAAATCTTTTCGTGTTTGGGTGTACATTCATGGTTACTTCTTTCTGTGAGTACTATCACCATCTAAAAGTAAAATGTGAACTCTCAATTTAAAGTATTGACTAAATAGGCAAAAATCTTTAGCTATGGATGTGTATTAGCACCTTGTATCAGGTTACTGCTTCCACGCTTGGTGTCCAAAGCGCTAAGAAGTGTCTGACAAAAGTTAGTCCTTGCAAGTAAAACTCTTTGCATCCACAGGAACGCTAATTATAAAGGAATCTGATATTTAAAGAAATTCTGAATAGTTGACTTTTGCATGAGCATTCATGGATGCTTGATTTACACAGGGAATTTGTAATATGAAGAAAGTAATCTTTTAGCCTTTTTCAGCCAGCATTTCAAATAGTCTGTGTTTTAAGTCTAGCCCGTGTCAGCTTTTAAAGACAAGGGTGATGGTTCTAGTTGTTTCAGCAATAATGCTCGTAACAGTGGAAACTTAGACTTTAGATGTCAAAAGTTGGCCTCTTTTGTCAGGCTTTGTAATAAGCACCGCTCTCAGCATGAAATTTCCTGGAGGGTGGAGAGATTTTTCTAGTTAGTTGTTCTATGCTGGGAACCAAAGGTATCTGAGAACTGCTATGAAGAATGCTTCCATTAGTTGAAGTACTAGGTTTTTCTAGTGGAATAACAGTAACATTTTGACTCATCCTATTTAGGGAATGGTTTTTTTACTTGTGAAACAAAGAAAGCTCACTCAACAGCAAATTAATTGCTGTTAAGCAGGTATTCTTTATTAGCAGTGCTGAACGTTGCACTGGGATTCTCCACCATAAGTGCTCCCAACGACTGGTCGTTCTGGTGTCGTTTATATTTACAAGGGTGTTGCATATTAATTTCATAGACAAAGAAATCATTAACATAAGACACACTTTTTCTTAGAACTAATTAAATATACATGAGCTAATTATTCGGCGGTTGTGCTGCCATCCAGTGTCCTTTTGTAGGTATTACAGTATCTTTGGCAGTCGTTTACTTCCTCCAGTGGTCTTTTCGTAGTCTTCATCACTTGTCCTTTTGCTGAGCTCTTCCCGTTGGCAGTTTCTTGGGCATGCGTAGAAAATAGAGGCTTACATAGATACTTTGTTATCAGAACCTTACAGTGAATCATTCTGTTTTGTCTTTCTCTTGACATTTGTTGGTTCTCAACTCGTTTTCTAGTCTAACATTTTGTCCTTCACAACTTGTTTTAACATTCTTTCTCTATCTACAAGGTCTTTTGGTACATATTTCACTAATTATTTAGAAATTGCAAAGTGTATGCTTTTGCAACTCCTTTTTACTTGCTTGCTTGTCAGATTGGCAAAGTGATTTTGGGCAAATAAGGGCTAGAAGTGATCTGAACGCCTCTGATAGAAGAAGAGTCCAAAACCTCTTATTTTTGTGGTGTAGCGTAGATCAAGCATGATGTTTTTTAATTGAGATTCTCTAATTTGGAGCATCCTTCACAAGTACTTGAGCTGGTGATCTTCTAAAGGCCACAAGTCCTGGAGAGGTGTAGGTTTAACTGACCAGACTTGTCCACCAGATTGTTTAACGTTTCTACTCTCATTTGCTTTCTCCAAAATTATTACAAGTTGATGGCTTAGGAAGCTTGGAAGTCCTTTCAAATTTGTCATCATTTTGATATGCAGGAGCTGTTCTTGTAACAGTCATTTGCCTGCAGTGCTATACTGTCTGTTTCAATCCGTAGTTGCCTCTCTGCACTGGTATGATGCTGCTGATGTCTGGAAATTAGTCCAAGTTTTCTGTGGATTTTTTTGTTTTGGGATGTTTTGGATTGTGTGGGTTTTTTTGGTGGTTTTTGTTTCGTTTTTTTGTTTTAACGTCTCAAACCCTGCTGTGGTTCTGTTTGCTATTTCAGCTGAGTCTTGTGGATAGGCTGATGTTGCTGTTGGTGATGATGCATTTGTGGTGTTGACAATTTATTGAAAACAAGATAACACTTTGCAAAGAATATTACTATCTCGCAAAAGGCTGCAAGTTTTGTAAGAAAAGCTGTGTAAAATTGTGTGGTTTTTTTCTCCCAAGAGTTTATTCTTTGGTAACTTAATACATCTGGTCTTAAATAGAAGTTCTAAAGCTGAAAATTGGCAAAAAAAAAAGTTATATTTTGGAAGCTATGAAGTTGAGTACTACTGTATGAGGCAGGGCATAAGCTTAAAAAATAGACTGTGGAGGAGTAGGTATGTGGAGTACTGTGTCTAACTCTGGGCTCCTCAGTACCAGAAACATAAGAAACTGGCTGGAGCAAGTCCAGCAGAAGGTTGAAAGAGTGATTTAGGGACCGGAGCACCTTCTGTACGAGAGGCTGAGAGCAGAGACTGTTAGCCTGGAAAAGAGAAGGCTCAGTTCAGCCTGGCTCTGTGCAGTTACGTGTCTTCACGATTCTCCTTGGCTTGTAGTCTGCTACTTAGATTTTTGTTGTAGTTTGTCTCAGCACCTCATTACTCTGGTTAATAAGGAGTTGACTGAAATTAATTGTAATTTTATGTATTTTTTTTTTAAAATTTGGCATTGTAAAATGCTTTTAATTAAAAGTATAATATGTGCTCACTAGATGGCAGCAGATTTCTTAACTAACTGTAAATGAAACATTCTGTAGAAACATAGATATTTTGCAAATAAACTTTAATACCATACTTACGTCAAGATTAAAATATTAGTTAATAATATGTAGAACTTGATGTGATGTACAGCTAACATTAGAGCTTCTCTGAAAAAGACTTCAGAACATACCTTCTCAGAACTGTTTCAAGACTGGATGTGGAAGATAACATTACTTGGGGCTTGAATTTCATCCTATTTCTTGTTTTGATTAAACATCTTCAATTTGCAGCTATATTGTCTTCATATAACAGATAATACAGAATGCCAAAAAGAGAATAAAATGCATGTGTATTATGCATTAGTGTAAGTGGAGTACAATATTAAAATAGCTGGTATCATTTCTCTATAAATACGTAATTGCAAATTCAGGGCTTGTTGAATGAAAATGTTTTCCTTTGAGAAATCACTTTCTATTTTTAGAGCGGGACTAAACATACATAGTTAGTGATGTGTAGATGTTTTAAGCTAATTTTTAAAAACTGTTCAAAAAGATGTTGTGATTTTTTGATACTGACCGGAGTTTACTCTTCCATTTCTGTAGCGCATGCTCTGTACATTTGGCAGTTGTGAAGAAAAGTAACCTTGGTCTGAGGTTTTCCGTTCCGAGTAACAGTTCTGCATTTTACTAAACGAGCTTTTCAGATGGTGGGTAACCTGAGTCAGTGAGGTTTGCAGTGTGTATTTCCACTAAAGCCTGTGTGTTAGTCTGTTAGACTGTGTTTTAAAGAGTAACTGAAAGTGGAAGAATCGTTTATGAAATGAATGGGGCAATGGAGAAAGACTCATATGTTCAGAAATATGCTTCAGGATATCAGTCTGGAGATGGGTTCCACAAACCTTTGGTTCTGTAAACTGTGTTTTTTGTATGTACTTCAGAGGAGGAAGCTGAGGAGATGAACTCATCTGTTTGATCAAAGTTAAATAAAGGAGTGTCTAATGTAACTTTATCTAGTGAAGCTTATTTTTGTTCAAAAGGACTGCATCAAAAGAAGTAGTGAAGGGAATATGCAGCCACTCCCATACTTATCGCAGGTCGATACTGTTGCCAAAACCAATATAATAATGATGTGAGAAAGCAGAGACGATTTTATACGGTACTTCCTGGGGGCGTTTTTTACTCTGATGTTTGACTGTCAGACCCATTTTCCAGGTGCTTCAGGAAAGCCAATCAGTAGCGTATGACCCAGCAAATTCAGTTCAGGACTTGAAATGTGAACTTGGGACCAGTCTTCAAGGCTGATTCCTTACACTGCTTTTTGTAAGACTGGCTATTATTTTAAGGTTTTGTTTCAGTTGCTTACAGTGGGGCTTAATTTCATCTGTACTAACATCACAGTTCCAAAATGTTTTTTATGTTTTGAAGAGTTAAAAATAATAAATGCCACACTTCTTTTTGGTGTCGAATGGGATAATTAGGTGCTTGTAACTGAGTATGTTTTCCATCTATGGAAACCTTTTGGCTTATTTGTTCCATTTTCATTAATATTTCTAGTTTGTGCCGCACTTTTATAGAAGCCTTTTGAAAGATGGAATGTACTTCCTAGGACCTTTGTATATTTTAAATAAGACACTGAGAGTATACAGAAAACCTTCTTTTCTGCAATAGCAGATTTCTTGGCAAAGGAAAGATATTTGCATACTGCATCTTAATTACACAAATGCTTTATATTCAGTGATTTGTTCTACTTAATCTTTCTCACTTTGAAATGGTAGTCTCAATCCTCTGTTTGTAATATGTTTGCCAAAGCAGGCAGTGATATAACACTTTTTTGTTAGAGCA
>NW_009594355.1:62723-66712 GCF_000690535.1 Cariama cristata | reverse complement strand
TAACTCACAAGAGGCAGATCCCTGAGTGAGTCATTTAGGTCATTCCCACTTGTGTGGAAAAATATTACATCATTGCCCTGTACTCAGTGTTCTATTTATACCATGCCAGAATTTTAAGTACGTTTTGCTTTTTTTAGATGCTGTAAACGGTATTGGGGGGTTGTCTTTAAATAAAGTTACTGCTAGGCCATAGAAGGAGCATTACTGAATCAAATATTTACAGAGAGTCCAGGAGCTAGAGGAGCACGCTCTCTGCTAATTTAAGCTTGCAAGGGGAGGGAGACCTTTGTAGCAGAAAGAATGGATCTGTGCCTTCTTTTACTCTGCTAAATTCTTAACCTTCTAGTTTTTGATTTTTTTTTTTTTCCCCCCATCCCCCTGTTGGTTTTCATTAGAGCAGTAAATAAAGGTGGAGCATAGCTGTGACCACATCTGGCAAATATTGATGAGTACACCTCTAACCTAAATTTACTCTTTTTTCCTTGTGGTGATTTCTTATGGTTCATTCACAGCTTTCAATTTCAAGCATATTCCTTGAATAATTTTATGTTAAGAATAAAGTCTCATTGAGAATAGATAACCCCTCCCTGCCCAGCAAGTAACTGTGCAGTTGCACCAGTCTGTCCATTGCTCTTGTATTTTCTCCAGCATCATATCTGGTATTACCACTGTTTACAGAGTTCTTTTGTCTGTCTGCTTGTGTTTTCACCAGGTTAAATCATCCTCTGTGGTTTCATACCAAGACTTCTATACTGGAAATTTTTCTTGCAGTCAATGCTATTTGCTTTTTGCTGACATTTCTTTCACAACACACTTAAAATTCACTACCTTTATCAGTGTTTTCCTCAGGTTTAGCAAAACAGGGTGACAATTATATTGAAGTTTCTTCTGATATCCTACACAGAGCAATAATCTGCTTTACTGCAAAACACTAAAAAAAGTGTTCTTTTTGTGCTTTTCTGTACATGTATTCTTAAAAATTCTGTAGCGTTGCTCTGGACGCAACACCGTTGAGATGCAGCTTTTACCAGACCTGTGAATAGGATGAACCTCACTAGCAACAGCTGGGGGTGTGGGTTGTTTGTTTGTTTTTGTGTTGTGTTGTGTGAGGTTTTCTTGTGTGTTAGTTTTTGTTTGTTTTAAGGTTGTATTGTTGTGATTACTGTAGGGCCTTTGCCTGCATCAGAATGTTGGTTATTTTTCAATCTGCAAAGCTGCTGTAGGAAAGGTTTAGGTGAATGTGAGATGAATAGAGGACTGCAAGGAAAGTTGTTTAATTCAGAGAATGTGGGTTTAGTGCTTTTTCTGCTTACTCTGAATTTGTATTTAAACTCTTCCAGGTATAACGGGGTAGATTGAGTTTAAGAAGAAATAGTTGTGTGTATATATATTGTGCATTGATACTGTCAAGCATCATAAATGAAGTGGAGTTGGGCAAGGGTCAGACCTCTCCAAGAACAAGAATTGAGCTGCCAAATGTCGTTAAGGTGGGTTAGAAGGTGGCGTATTTCAGAATACCAAGGACCTGGAGCTCATGCACAGAAGTGATTTACTACAGCTTAATGAGATTGTGCATGATAGATAATTCACGTGCACTTTGAACATATGGCAAATGTGAGAGAACTTGTTAAGTTACAATAACTTGCTCATTTGTCTAAGTGCTGCTGTGAACATCTGTAGGCAACCATGACCTCCAGCTTGAAATCAAGGTCTTGATTCCTTTTGTGTATTGAAGGTCCCATGATACCCATAAAGGATAACTGTAACTTTTTGTGTTCTGGATGCATTTCTCTCATTATTTGTTTTCTGTGCAGTTCTAGTTGTTTGTTTTTTTTTTTCCCCCATTGCCTTCCACTTAATTTGTAAACATCTGTAGGCAACCATGACCTACAGCTTGAAATCAAGGTCTTGATTCCTTTTGTGTATTGAAGGTCCCATGATACCCATAAAGGATAACTGTAACTTTTTGTGTTCTGGATGCATTTCTCTCATTATTTATGTTTTCTGTGCAGTTCTAGTTGTTTTTTTTTTTTTTTTCCCCCATTGCCTTCCACTTAATTTGTAAATCCCAAACATTTTAGTGCATCGTCCTGCAAGTTACTATTCTGTTTGGGAATGCCAGCAGACTGCCTTCTTGTAATGGAGAACTCAAATGTGTAACGTAATGTTTCATTAAATATTTCAAAATGTTATGTTAATGCAGACTATTACTTTCTGTGAACTCAGGTGATCGGGTCATAGACGTAGGGTCAGAGTGGAGAACTTTCAGCAATGACAAAGCAACAAAAGATCCATCTCGAGTCGGGGATACCCAGAATCCTTTGCTGAGTGATGGCGACTTGAGTACGATGATTGGCAAGGTAATACTTAAAATACTAAATTTTACTAAGTTTGAGTGTTTTTATGTCAAGTACGTGTTTGTATGTCCATAGAGAAACTACTCGGAGAATGTATTTACAAAGAGATTTTTATCTGAAATGAACTGTTAGATTTCAATGGTGTGCAAATTGTGGCTCTTTCATGGGGGTAGCAGGAAAGGGCTGACCTCTCCAACAAAAGAAAAGTTTGCAGTGCTGTGGAGTTACTTGCCACTCTTTGGTATGCTGCTATAAATAGAAAAGCTAATGTTGCGGTCTTTAAAAAAAAATTACTTTGACTTGGCATGTGTGTTTGAGATGATTCTGAAATAACACATACTTAGTTTTGACGTCACAATAGCTAGTACTGCCCAACTTGAACTATCTTTTTTTGGTAATAAAAGCTGTATTGGATTCGTATTGCAGACCTGGACATCTACATGTATGTTGTACATGTTCTTCCAGTTAATGTTAAAGCACTAAATGTAGAATTCTTTTACGGTGTGAGTGGTCCAGAAGAAAGTATTCAATGTATATTTGAGTTGAAATTTAGCGGTACAGCCATATCCTGCTGTTGCCCATGAGAGAGCAGCAGGATTAGTTCCGCAGATGCACTCCTTTTAATGAAGTAGTGACCCAGGTAAGTTTTCATTGTTGTACTTGTGTTATATTTTTTACTGCAAGATCCAAATTGATTTTTGTGGATTTCTTGAATATTTCATGAAAGATGGTCTAATTGCTGATAAATAACTGTTAAAAAATGTTTTGCTGCTTTGTGTGTTGCTGTACATGCACACCAGGATTTCTCAGAAGTTTTTTTTTTCCAGTGATGTTGCTATGATGAAGAAGTAGACATACCTAAATATGTATGGATACGTATAAGGAAGTGTGCACCATGCTTCTCAGCCAAGAATTCTTCTAAGAGATGAAGTCAGCTAGTGAATACCAATATGGATGGCTAATATTTTACCACTGGTGAAAAAGAAACCTTCTGTTCAAAGGATTGTCCAAGTAGATGCTTGTGATTTGGACTACTCCAAGCATTGCTGCCCACCAGATTTTAGGATGCCTTATGGTGGCTTTTGGAATCCATTCAGGCAAACAAATTTATGTACTGCTTCATTAAAAAAAGTTGGCATTGCTAAGTAGCTCTGTGAAGCAGTGCTGTAGAAGTCACTGGGGCTTTAATGTCACCTGTATAGGTTGTATTGGGTTTGCGTGGCCAGGTTTTGGTAGCGGGGGGCTACAGGGCTGGCTTCTGTGAGAAGCTACCAGAAGCTTCCCCGATGTCTGACAGAGCTGATACCAACCGGCTCCCAGATGGACCAACCGGCGCCAAGAGGCTACCGCCACTGGCCAAGGTTGAGCCCATCAGCAGTGGGGGTTGCACCTTTGGGAGAACACAGTTAAGAAAGGGGAAAAGTTGCTGCGCAAGAGCAAACTGCAGCTGGAGAATGGAGTGAGGATATGAGAGAAACAACTCTGCAGACCCCCAGTTCAGTGCAGGAGGAAGAGGAGGAGGTGCTGCAGGCCCGGAGCAGAGATTCCCCGCCAGGCCCTGGTGCAGCCCATGGTGAGGCCAGCTGTCCCCCGGCAGCCCGTGGAGGACTACACTGGAGCAGATCCCCACCT